>NW_006922233.1:582934-584189 GCF_000298275.1 Orycteropus afer afer | reverse complement strand
TTTTTTTTGAGCAGATTTTCCCAATGCAATATGACATCTGATTTCTTGACTGCTGTGTCCATGGTTTTGATAATGGATCCAAAATTGAATCCCTGACAAGTGAATCTTTTAACCGTTTATCATGATGTTGCCTAATGGTCCAGTTATGATGATTTCAATCTCTTAATATTAAGATATAATCCATACTAAAGACTGTAGTCTGATCTTCATCAATAAAGATATCTTCAAATCATTTTCATATTCAACAAGCAAGGTTATGTAATTTGCATATTGCAGGATGTTAATGGTTCTCCCTCGAAACCTGACACCACATTCTTATTTGTAAAGTCCAGTCTCTAAACACATATATTGAATAAGTATGGTGAAATAATACAACTCTGACAAACATCTTTCCTGATTTTAATTCATGCAGAATCTCTTTGTCATGTTCTAGTTACACGTTACCCTTGAACACAATTAAGTGTTTTGGAATTCCTACTCCTCAAAATGTTATCCATAATTTGTTATGTTGTTGTTGTTGTTGTTAGATGCTGTAGAGTCATTTCAGAGTCATAGCGACCCCATGCACAGCAGAACGGAACATTGCCCGATCTAGTGCCAGCTCCGTGATCCTTGCTATACTGGAGCCCATTGTTGCAGTCACTGTGTCAATCCATCTAGTTGAAGGACTTCCCCTCTTTCATCGACCTTCCACATTACCAAACATGACATCTTGCTCCAGGAAATGGTCCTTTCTGACAACATGACCAACGTAGGTAAGACGAGGTTTGGCCATTCTCACTTCCAAGGAGCATTTTGGTTGCACTTCCCCCAGGACAGATCTGTTAGTTCTTTTAACAGTCCATGGTACTCTCAGCATTCTTCGTCAGCAACACAACTCAAAAGCATCAACTCTTCTTCGGTCTTCCTTATTCATTGTCCAGCTCTCACTTGCATACAAGGTGATTGGAAATATCATGGCTTGTGTCAGGTGCACTTTAGTCCTCAAGGAGACATCCTTGCTCCTCAGCACTTAAATTCCTTTGCAGCCGACCTGCCCAGTGCTACTAAGGTCTAGACTGCTGCTTCAACTGGCATCAATTGTAGAGCCAATCAATGTGTGAATTCCTTGACAACCTCAATCTTCTCTCCATTTATTGTGATGCTGCTCATTGGTCCAGTTGTGAGGATTTTTGTTTTCTTTATGTTGAGATGTAATCCATACTGCAGACTGTATTCTTCAACCTTCATCAGTAGGTGCCTTAAGTCATCCTCA
>NW_006922233.1:563794-567163 GCF_000298275.1 Orycteropus afer afer | reverse complement strand
TGCTGGTGGGACTGTAAAATGGTACACTCATTGTGGAAAGCAGTATGGTGATTCCTTCAAAAGTTGGAACTAGAAACACCATTTGTCCCAGCCATTCTATTACTAGGTATATATCCTAAAGAAGTGAGAGCCATGAAAAGAACAGATATATGCACACCCATGTGCATCACAGCACTATTTACAATAGCCAAAAGATGGAAATGACCTAGGTATCCTTCAACTGAGGAATGTATAACCAAACTATGATACAAACACACAATGTAATACTATGGAACCCTAAAGAATAATACAGAATCTGCAAAACACCACATAACATGGATGAACTTGGAGGACATTATGCTGAATGAAATAAGTCAATCACAAAAAGACAAATATTGTATTACTCCATTATTGTAAAAGTCAAGGAAAAGCTTATCTATGGAAGGACATTTTGTTTGTTGGTTACCAGGAGTAGGAGGTGAGGGGAGGGAATACTGTTAGATAGATAGAGGTAAATATTTATTTGGGTGAAGATTAGGGCAATGTACCAAATGTGAGTGATCAATATAGTGGCATTGAAGAAGAGAAAGACATAGAGAAGTACATGGTAATTAACTGACAACAAAGATGAACACTTTTGCACATAAGTACGGCATTGTCAGTGAAAGCCAACATGGGTATACGGGTGGACAGGATGTCTCTGAAATGCGGAGTGCACCCAAGGAAATGTTTAGGGTTGGTAGACAATGGTCTTATAAGTTTATGTGTATGATCTGAATTCCCAAGTGTATAGTATTGGTGACAAGGGGCAAGGTTGTAGTCACTGCTTGGTCACACCCAGCTACCAAGAGGGACTGAGTAGTTGAACCTGTGGGCTTGGGACCATAGTTGTAAGGGACATCAAGCTCAACTGGCATAACATACTACACAAAACCTTGTTCCACCTCCTACTTTGGCGAGTAGCGACCGGGATCTTAAAATCTAGCAAGCTGCCATCTAGATGCAACAATGGGTCTCTCCTCGTCCAGAGCCAAGAAGAATGAAGAAAACCAAAAATTAATTGAAACAATTAGTCCTAGCAACTGGTACGCCATTCAATCTGCAGCATATATGACTATGAGACCAACATAACTAGATGGGGCTCGGCTACTACTATCAACCACTTGGAAGGGGATCTTGGTAGGAGATCCTGGATAGAGAGGAAGAGCAATGTGGAATACATCAAAATCATTTGGAGAAAAAAAAAGGGGGGAGGGGACCAGGTTTTCTGGTCTGGTAGAACCTGGTGGAACCACTGAGACTATGGCCCCTAGCTGCCCTTCAGATCTGGAATTGAACCCACACCTGTGTTTTCCAGCCAAACAATAGACAGACATATGAGTTGAATATTTACCCTAGGTAGATACACTCCTTGGAGAGAACAATCATGTGAGAAAGAAGGGCTGCTTATGCACAGGGAGACAGCTCAGGGGGTAGGAGTGCATGGAGGGGTGGACACAGGGAAAAGGTAACTATTGGGAGGAAGCATGAGGGGAGATGTTGCATTGTTGTAAATTGTGGTCAATGTCATGAGACAAAGTGTATGTGAACTGCTGTATGGAAAGTGAATTTGCTCTGTAAATTTTCACCCAAATCACAATAAAAAAAATGAATTAATTAAAAAAAGAAAAGAATGTATGCAGATCTATCATAAAGTAGAATGCTGCCCGTGATAATATAGTATCCATACACTGAGAAGGAAGACCAGTTAATAGTAATATTATTTAAATTTACACACCAACAACCAAAGCCAAAGCCAAAGCCAAAGAAATTGAAGTTTTTACCAACTTCTGCAGTCTGAAATGGATCAAATAGTCAATCAAAATGTGTTGAGTAATACTGCTGATTGTTATGCAAAAGTTGAAAAAAAAGAAGTATCACCAGTAGTTGGAAAATATGACCTTGCTGATAGAAATAACACTTGAGATCATGTGATAGAATTTTTAACACCAATAACATATTCATTGCAAAAATCTTTTTCAACAACCTAAATTACATCTATACATATGGATCTTACCAGGCAGAATACATAGGAATCAGGTTCACTACATCTGTGGAAAGAAGCAGTACAGAAATTCAATATCTTTAACCAAAACAAGACCAGGAGCTGACTGTGGAATGGACCATCAACTTCTCATATGTAAGTACAAATTGGAGATGAAGACAATTCAAACAAGGCCACAAGAGCCAAAATATGACCTAGATTTTACCCCTCCCTGAATTCAGAGACCATTTAACAAATAGATGTGATGCATTGAACACCAATGACCGAAAACCAGAGGATTTGTGGGATGACTTGAAGAACATAATCCATGAAGAAAGCAAAAGGTTATTAAAAAGAAAGGAAAGGAACAAAAGACCAAAATGGGTATCAGAAGAGACTCTGAAACTTGCTGTTGAATGGAGAGTAGCTAAAGCAAATGGAAGAAATTACAAGATAAAAAATCTGAACAGAAGATTTCAAAGGGCAGCTTGAGAAGACAAAGTCAATAATTATAATGAAATGTGCAAAGACCTGGAGTTTAAAAACCAAAAGGGAAGAATATCTTTGGCAGTTATCAAGCTGAAATATCTGAAGAAATAAATTTGAATTCAATAATGAAAATTTCAATGGGAAAAATATTGAATGATATAGGAAACATCAAAAGGAGATGGAAAGAATACAGTCCCTTTAAAAAAAAAAAAAAGAATTGGTCGATGTTCAACCATTTCAGGAGGGGGCATATGATCAAGAACTGATGGTATTGAAGGATGAACTTAAAGCTCAACTGAAGGAAATGGTAAATAAGGAGGTCCCAGGAATTGATGAAATACACACTGAGCTGGTTCAACAAACGGATGCTGCACTGGAGACACTTATTCATCTATGCCAAGAAATTTGGAGGACAGCTTCATAGCTAACTGACTGAAAGTGATCTGTATTTGTAACCATTCCAAATAAAAGTGATCCTGCTTGATATGGAAATTATCAGCCAATATCATTAATATCACACTCAAGTAAAATTTTGTGGGACGATAATTAAAAACCAGTAGTAGTAGTATATTGACAGGGAACTTTCAGAAATGCAAGCTGGATTTAGAAGAGGATGCACAACAAAGAATAACATTGATTGTGTCAGATGGATCTTGATGAGAGCAAAAAATACCAGAAAGATGTTTATTTGTGTTTTATTGATTGTGTAGATCATAAAAAATTGTGGATAACATTGAGAAGAATGAGAATTGCATAACACTTAATTTTGCTCATGGGAAACTTGTACATAGACCTCAGGCTATCAATTCAAACAGAACAAGGGTATACAGCATGGTTTAAATCAGGAAGAGTGGACATCAGGGTTGTATCCTCTTACC
>NW_006922233.1:561797-562379 GCF_000298275.1 Orycteropus afer afer | reverse complement strand
ACTTCCGTAGTGATACTGCCTCGGAAACCCAAGGAGGGGTCGCTATGAGTCAGGGCTGACTCGACGGCACATAACAACAACAACAACATGTACAATAATTTATCCTTTGCTTTAGTAGGAATATCTCAACATGTCTGACACCACTAGATCCCTGGAAATTTCACTGAGGTTGAAGATGCTTAAATTTTGTCAGATTAATTTCCTGCCCTCTATCATGCAGATGTTTCATTAAAAAGTGTAGAGTCAATACTTCTTCCTTACTAATATGAGCAACATAATCTCATCAATGTAATTGACCAGTGTTATGTCTTCTGGAAGGAAAAGGCCTTCAATGTCTTTGCACACTAAATTATGACAAAGTGCTGGAGAGTTGATAAACCCCTGAGGTTAACATAATGAAATTTTATTGTTGACCTTGCCAGCTGAAGGCAAACTGCTTCTGGTGATCTTTCAAAACTGGAACCAAGAAAAAGGCATTGGCCAGATGAATAGCTGTGTACCAGATACCAGGAGATGTATTAATTTGCTCATACAAAGAAACCACATTTGGAATAGGAACTGCATTTGAAGTCACCTTATTAA
>NW_006922233.1:558829-561614 GCF_000298275.1 Orycteropus afer afer | reverse complement strand
GCTTCCACTTGGATTTTCAGACCATAATAGCCCTTATGTCCAGGATACAATGTGAGGTCTCTGCCTGTTGCTGAGTATATCTATTCCAATCATGCATTCTGTAACTGGGGAAGTCATTACAGGATGGTTTTGGGGACCAACTGCACCCACTGTGAGAGGGGCTTGGGAAAATTCTCCATCAATAAATTGACCTCCAGATATCTTCACTTTGACTGTGGGCCTCAGTGATATTTTGGGTCTTTTGGAATTGGTATCAGTTCAGAGTCAGTATCCATTAATTCCTGAAAAATTTGATTATTTCCTTTAACCCACTGAATAGTCACTCTCATAAAAGGCCATAGATCCCCTTCAGGAAAGCTGGAAGAAAAATTAACAGTATACATTTTTGGCAGTGTTGTGGGGTCCTTCTTCAGAGGGACCTTGCTGCACCTTCATTTAAGGGGCTGTAGGTCTGTAAACTGGCTCAAGGCTAGGAATTGATTGAGGAGCCATGACTCTCTATTCTGGATATTCAAGTTAGACTGTCATTCAGTTGACCTAGAATTCTTCTGCTTGTACAGATCAAGTAAATAATTGGTACATTTCCTATCTATTTCACTCCTAGGGGTCCATGCCTAAGTAGTCAATGCCACAAACCCATAAAAGTCGTACTATTCTGATCACTGCTTTCACTCTGCTCTCCATAAGAGTAACCACACCCACCTTATCATTGTCAATCAAGTGCTGCTTCTTGGCATTCACCACCACAAGGTCAAATCAACCGCATTATAATTAGATGTCTCGATTCAATTGGGGCAGTACTCATTGTCAAATCTGGCTAACATAAAATAACAATCACAGCAGTTTTCAAGGATGCTGAGGTGCCCTTCACAAATGCATCCCTTACTATTGTGGTAAAAGGTGTGTCTTCAGGGCACTCCCTGTTTGAGTCTGTAGGTTTAATCTGATAAATCCATTCTAATATGCCAATTTCTCTAAGTCTTTGGATACTTTCTTCTACATTATTCCAAGGCAGATCTGGTATTTCAACTTGCCTTAGTGTTGACTACCACATAATCCATGTTTCAGAGAACCAACCAAAGGAATTATTAGATTCTTTCCTAATCTTTCAAGCTGAAAACTTGAATGAAGAATCTGTGCTTAGTGGTCCCAAATCAATAAACTCAGATGACCCAATGTTATTTTTCTTGAACCCTTATCACCCACCCTTAATAGCCATTCCCACATATATTCTCCAAGTTTCTCTTTGTACATATTAGAAAAATCAAGCAGTTAATTAGTTATTTTGGAGTGTAACATACCTCTGCCTGGTCACACTTTGTACTTCACCTTTTGAACCTTGCTGGGGCTTAACTCTAGTTATAGGTCTACAGGCAAAAACAGGTAGTAGGGCTGGTTCCTGGGAACATTCAACAATGTCTTGTAGGGTGTCAGTATAAGGCAATGTCCCAGAAAATTGCCTCAGATGTTGTCCCAGGTGGTATAGCAGAGAATGGCTCAGCTGAGTTAATTTCATCTCATGGGGTTGAGAGGGCTTGTTCTGCTAGCAGGAGTATTTAAAAGTTAGTAAGGGGTTAATATCCTCAGCTCCATCATTATCTGCTCATATGTCCCTATCTCAAGTTTCAGGATCCAAATTCTTCCCAATCCATGCCCTCATTTTAACTTTAGACAGCATTCAGTGTTGGCAATTCAATCGGTGATGTAATCAAGCCACTCTTACAATAAGACTCAGTGTTTGGTTTTCAGCACCATCAGCCTTGTTAATACAAGAGATAACACTTTCTTTCAGAGCACAAATGGAAACCTTGGGTTCTTTTATTCAGTGTTTAAGCTGTAACTCAGAAGCTCTGAACTCCTCCTTCTTCCATTGCTTTTTTCCTATTGTAAGCAGGACTTACCAACTGACTTTCTAATACTTCTCATGCTGACAAAATTTCATTAAACTATTGATTATGATTGCTCAGAAGCTCACTTTCCACTAATAATTGATCTTTTGGTGGTACTATTTTGTGTTTTATTGCCACCTCAATCCATGGACCACAAGCAATCTCTGTGTTAATAAAAACAGTCATCAGCATCTTTATGACTAATCAAACTTGAAAATGAATTTAAAAAGTCCATCCTTATGATTTTGTTTCTCTACAACCACTCTCCACACAAAATGATTTAGGCTGGATTCTTTGTTGTGTTGTTGTTGTTAGGTGCTGTTGAGTCAGCTCCGACTCATAGCGACCTTATTTTCATCAGAACAAAACAATACCTGGTCCTAAGTCAGCCTCACAATCCTTGCTACACCTGAGCCCATTGTTGCAGCCACTGTGTCAATCCATCTTGTTGAGGGCTGTCTCCTGTTTTACAGACCCTCCACTTCACCAAGCATGATATCCTTCTCCAGGGAACGGTCTATTCTGACAACATGACCAAAGTAACTGAGACAAAGTCAGGCCACTCTCGCTTCCAAGGATCATTCCAACTATAATTCTCTCAGGACAGATTTGTTCATTCTTTTGGCACACCATGGTATTTTCGGTATTCTTTAGAGACGCAAAACCAGTGAAATACATATAAACATATACACACACAGGAGCTCTGTTGGTATAGTGGTGTAGTGTCTAAGACATTTGACTGCTAACAAGAAGGATGGTGGTTTAAACCCACCAGCCACTCCTTGGAAGGAAGAGTGGGCAATCTAATTCCATAGAGATACCACCTCAGAAACCCAATGTGGGGTTGTTATGAGTTGGAACCCATTTGACAGCAGTGAGTTTCTTTTTTTTTTTTT
>NW_006922233.1:554909-556814 GCF_000298275.1 Orycteropus afer afer | reverse complement strand
AAGAGGGGGAGGCCTTCAATGAGATGGATTGACACGGTGACTGCTATGATGGGCTCAAGTACAGCAGGGATTGTGGGGCTGGCACAGGATAGGGTAGTGTTTTGTTTTGCTGTGCATGGGGTCGCTATGAGTCGGAAACGACTCGACGGCACTTAACAACAATAACAAACTACTTAGAATTCTGGCCCAGCCAAGTTGACAACCTTAACTATCAAAAATGTCAACGAATTATTTTTGTTAAAGTGACTCTGTGCATTACTTCATCTTCTTTTGATAGGAGATGCATCATTCAATATTTTGCTCTTAACATTCCCCAATATTGCAAGCTAGGGCTTGATCTTTTTCTTCAGTTGTTTCAGCTTACAAAATGTCAAGTGTCCTCTTCTATTTTGATTTTCTAACTCTAGGTCTTTGAACATTTCATTACAATACATTATTTTTTTCTTTCCCACCTGTTCTTTGCAATATCTGTTGGAGACTAAGATCCATAATTTGTTAATTAAGAAAAAAAAAATATTGCTAGTACCATTAGAATTTTTGTTTTGGTTTTTATTATACTAGAGTGTGTTTGCTCAATTTCTCTTCTGTTGTGAGCAAGTTTATAAGTATTATCCACTCCCAATAGTTATTAAGGCATTTCTTTTCTAAAATTTATAAATAAAGTGAAAACATATCATAGAAATAAGTTTTTTTTTTTTTTTTTTTAACTTGGTGTATGGATTACTGAATTCTTACCAGAAAAAATATATAATTAGATTGCTACAATAAAACATTTGAAGCAAAAATATGCTTGAGGTGAATTAAATTGTAAGTTTTCTTACAAGAAATAACCCATACCTAAATTAAATGTAAGGCTAGTTTCCTTTTCATATCCATTTTTATGGTCCCTAAAATTTTGTTGTCAGTAGGTTTCACTTATTTCTTTTTCATATTTGCTTAACACACTAAGTTTTAAATGTTACTTGACAAAATGGCTTGCAGTCATGTAGCTTTAAGCTTTATTGCAACAGGAAGCATTTAGTTTGCACAATATTACGGAAGGAAACAAACAGTTTGCTTGGAGGGAAACATTTTCAAAGGGTCTAAATATTAGAAATAAAAACACTATTTAGCTTCAAAAGTAACAAAGTACTCAATTATTAGTTTGGAAAATTTCAGACAAAGTCATGAAAACTTCTATGTTTTTCAGATATATTGAAGAATTCAATAATCATTTACAATTTTTATATCTTTGATGTACATATGTTGCCTTTAGATTGTTGTTGTGTCAGTTCAAACTCATATCGACTCCATATACAATAGAACAAGGCACTGCTCAGTCTTGTGCATCCTCACAATTGTTGCTATGTTCAATCTTATTGTTGCAGCCACTGTGCCAATCCATCTGTTGAGGGTCTTCTTCTTTTTCACTTACCCTCTACTTCACCAAATATTATGTATTTCTCTAGTGACCAGACCCTCCTGATAACATGTCAAATTATGTGAGACAATGTCTTGGCATCCTTAGTTGAAAAGAACATTCTGAATGTACTTCCTCCAAGACAAATTTACTCAATCTTCTGACAATGTATGGTATATCCCTGCCACTAGTCGTTTTTTTTTTTTTTTTTTTAACTGTGGTGGCTTATGTGTTGCTGTGAGGCTGAAGGTTTGCCATTCACATTTCAAATACCAGCAGGGTCACCCACAGTGGACAGGTTTCAGTGGAACTTCCAGACTCAGATAGACTTGGAAAAAGGAAGGGAGTATCCACTTCTTAAAGAATTAGAGTGAAAACCCTATGAATATCAGTGAAACACTGTCTGATATATTACTGGAAAACTTTGTGAATAGCTCTGAAACATTGTCCAATATAGTGTTGGATGATGAATCCCTCAGGTTGAAAGGAATGCAAAATATCACTGG
>NW_006922233.1:553155-553774 GCF_000298275.1 Orycteropus afer afer | reverse complement strand
CATCCTCTTCTGAATCCAGCTAGTACCTCTCGAAGTTCTCTGTCAATATAGTGCTGCAAATGATTTTGAATTATCTTCAGTAAGATCTTACTTGCATATGATATTAATGATATTGTTCTATAATTTCCATAATCTGTGGGATCACCTCTCTTTGGAATGGGCACAAATATGGATCTCTTCCAGTCAGTTGGCCAGGTAACTGTCTTTCAAATCTCTTGACATAACCGAGTGAGTGCCTCCAATGGGGCATCTGTTTGTTGAAATATCTCAATTGGTATTCCGTCAATTCCTGGAGCCTTGTTCTTCACCAATTTCTTCATTCCAGCTTTAACTTCCTCCTTCAGTACCATTGGTTCTAGATCATATGCCACTTCCTGAAATTGATGAATATCAACTAGTTCCTTTTGGTACAGTGATTCTGTGTGTTCCTGCCATCTTCTCTTGATGTTTCATGCATCATTCAATATTTTTCCCATAAAATCTCTTAATATTGTAATTCGAGGCTTAAATTTTTTTTCAAATCTTTCAGCTTGAGAATTGCTGAGCGCATTCTTCCCTTTTGGTTTTCAAGCTCCAGATCTTTGCACATTTCATTATAGTAATTGGTTTTGTCTGCTCG
>NW_006922233.1:544050-553055 GCF_000298275.1 Orycteropus afer afer | reverse complement strand
TTTGACATCAAGTTGAACTTGCATATGAGCAGTTGATGGTCTGTTCCACAATCAGCTCCTGGCCTGGTTTTGGCTGAAGATATTGAACTTTTTCACCATCTCTTGCCAATGTAGTCAATCTGTAGTCAATCTGATTCCTGTGTGTTCCATCTGATGAAGTCCACGTGTAGAGCCGCCACCGTTTGTTGTTGAAATAAAAGTGTTTGCATTGAACAAGTCATTGGTCTTGCAAAATTCTACCATGTGAGTTCCAGCATTATTTCTTTCACCAAGGCCAAATTTTTCAACTACCGGTGATTCTTCTTTGTTTCCAACTTCTGCATTCCAGTCATCAGTGATAATTAACACATCCTTATTGCATGTTTAGTCAATTCTTCAATTTCCTCATCTTTGGCTTTGGTGGTTGGTGCATAAATTTGAATAATAGTCACATTAATGGGTCTTCCTTGTAGGCATATGGATATTATCCTATCTCTGACATCATTGTACTTCAGGATGGATCTTGAAACATCCTTTGTGATGATGAACGATGCACCATTTCTCTTCAAACTGTCATACCCAGCATAGTAGATGACATTGTTGTCTGATTTAAAATGGACAAAACCAGTCCATTTCAGCTCACTAATGCCGAGGATATCAATCTTTATGCGTCCCATTTCATTTTTGACAACTGCCAATTTTCCTAGATTCATACTTTGTACATTCCATGTTCCGGTGATTAATGGATGTCTGCAGCTGTTTCTCTTCAATTTGAGTGCTGCCACATCAGCAAATGGCATTCTCAAAAGCTTTACCTTATCCATAGGAGTAAGGCTGTGTTCCTCGGAAGGAAGATGGGGCAATCTACTTCTGTAGTGATACTGCTTCGGAAACCCAAGGAGGGGTCGCTATGAGTCGGGTCTGACTTGACGGCACATAACAACAACAACAAAAGGCTGTGTTTACTCAGATGATGCAGCTCTTTCCCAGTCCTATTTTGAGAGCCTTCTCACCTGACCAGACTATTCATAAAGTTGCATGGTAATGTATCAAACAGTGTTTCTTTGCTATTCATAAGGTTTTCCCTGGCCAATTATTTGAGAAGTGGGCGACCTCTTCCTTCTTCCTAGTCTGACTCAGTCAGTAAGCTGGGCTGATACCTGTGCACCATGTGCATCTCGCTGGGTTAGAAACACCAGTGGCTCAGCCTCAAAACTTACATCAACACCTCACCACAGTAGGACAAACCGACAGACAAGTTTTCCTCCCTGTTGGAAACCTCTCGTACCACCCTCACCTGGGTCCCTGTGGCTGACTCCTCCTCTATCCAGATTCCTAGGCCTTTTAATCCCCTTTCTCCCACTCTCCCACCCTGCTGCTTTGAGCATGCCTGAGTTTCCTCTTCTCTCTTGGATCCCTGCAGCTGACTGGTCCTCTATCTGAGTTCCTGGCTTTTAATCCCCTTTTTTCCTGCTCTCCCTCACTGCTGCTTGGGTGTGCCTGATTTCCTTCTCTGCACCTGGATCCCTGCAGCTGACTGCTCCTCTGTCAGGGTTCCAGGCTTTTAATCCCCTTTTTCCTGCTCTCCCTCACTGCTGCTTTGGTCATGGCTGGCTTCCTCTCCTCACCTGGATACCTGTGGCTGACTTACCCTAGGCATTAGTGGGCTAAAATGGACTGATTTGGGGCATTTTGAATCAGATTACCATATGATCTACTATACTGGGAATGAAAAATTGAAGAGGAATGGTGTGGCATTCATCATCACAAAGAATATTTCAAGATCTATCCTGAAGTACAATGCTGTCAGTGATAGGACAATATCCTTACATCTACAAGGAAGACCAGATAATACTATTATTATTCAAATTTACACACCAACCACCAAAGCCAAAAATGAAGAAATTGAAGATTTTTACTAAGTTTAACAGTCTGAAATTGATGCTACATATTAGTACCAGGAGATATATTAATTTGCTCATGCCTTGAAACCACCAGCCATTCTTTAGAAGGAAGATTGGGCAATCTACTTCTGTAGAGATACCACCTTGGAAACCCAAGGAGGGGTCACTATGAGTCATATCTGACTCGATGGCAGTAAGAGTTGCATATGCCCCTACTCTGTCTGGCAAGACACAAGTGAATTAGTGTCAGTTCAGAACGAGTGTCAGTTCAGAACCAGTGTCAAGTAATCCCTGAAAAGTCTGATAATTTCTGTTTCCCTAATGAGCAGTCAGTAACTCTTGTAAAAGAGCCCAAACCTTTTGAGGAAGATCAGGATAAAAATGAATGGTATATTTTTTGGTGGTATTGGGGTCCTTCCTCTACAGGACCTGTCTACCTCTTCATTCAAGGGGTTGTGGGTTTGTAAACTGACTCAAATCTAGAAATTAATTGATTGCTACTATCCCCTATTCTGGTGATCCCTGCTATAGTGCCATTCACTTGACATTGAATACTGCTTTTACAAGTCAAGTAATTATTTAGTAGTCTCCCCTTCTATTTCATTCCTAGGAATACTATGAACATACATCTTTCATCATAAGTCCATGTGAGTCAGACTATTCTGATTACTGGTTTGACTTTGCTCCCTAATACAGTGTCCATATCCACCTTTTCTTTGTTGATTAAGTGCTGCCACTTGGCCCCTACAATTATAGTGTCTAATCTGCCCTATTGTAATTGTTGTTGTTATGTCATTAGGTACCGTCGAGTCATCTCCAATTCATAGCTACCCTATGTACAGCAGAACAAAACACCACCCAGTCCTGCACCAGCTCCGATCCTTGTTATACTTGAGCCCATCGCCACAGCCACTGTGTCCATTCAACTTGTTGAGGGCCTACCCCTCCTTTGTCGACTCTCCAACTTACCAAATATGACATCCTTTTTCCGGGAATGGTCCCTTCTGACAACATGACCAAAGTAGGTGAGAGGAAGTCTGGTCATTCTCACTTCAAAGAAGCATTCCAGCTGAACTTCCTCCTGGACAGATTTGTTAGTTCTTTTAGCAGTCCATGGTACTTTTGCCATTCTTCACTAGCACCACAATTCAAAAGCATCAACTATTCTTCCATCTTCTTTATTCATTGTCCAGCTCTCACATGCATATGAGGTGATTGAAAATATCGTGGTTTGTGTCGGGCGTACCTTAGACATCATTCTCCTCAGTACTTGAAAGTGGTCCTGTGCAGCTGACTTAACCGGTGCTATACATCGTCTGTGTAGGAGCTCTGGTAGCATAGTGGCTAAGGCACTTGACTGCTAACCAGAAGGCTGGTGGTTCAAACCCACCAGCCACTCCTCGGAAGGAAGGTTGGGCAATCCTACTTCCGTAGTGATACTGCCTTGGAAACCCAAGGAGGGGTTGCTATGAGTCGGGGCCAACTCAACAGCACATAACAACAACAACAACATACATCGTCTGATGTCCTAACTGCTGCTTCTATTGCCGTTGATTGTAGAACAAAGCAATGTGAAGTCTTTATCAACTTCAATCTTTTCTCCATTTATTGTGATGCTGTTTATAGGTCCAGTTGTGAGAATTTTTGTCTTCTTTATAGTGAGATATAATCCATAGTGCAGACTGTATTCTTCAATCTTCTGTAAATGCTTCAAGTCATCCTCACTTTTAACAAGCAAAGTTGTGTTGTCAGCATATCACAGGTTGTTAATGATTCTTCCTCTAATCTGGGTGCTATGTTCTTCTTCATATAGTCCAGCTTCTCAAATTATTTGCTCAGCATATAGACTGCATGAGTATGGTAAAAGGATACAACCCTGATGCACTCCCTTCTTGATTTTAAACCAGGCAGTGTCCCCTTGTTCTGTTCGAATGGCAGCTTCTTGATCTATGTACAGGATCCTCATGAGTACAATTAAGTGTTCTGGGATTTCCATTCTTGTCACAATTTGTTATGATCTACACACTCAAATGCTTTGTCATAATCAATAAAACACAGGTAAACATCTTTCTGGTATTCCTTGCTTTCAGTCAAGATATATCTGACATCAGCAATGATATCTTTTGTTAGTAAGATTTTACTTGCATGCTATATTAATGATAGCATTTGATAATTTAACATTCGGTTTGACTACCTTTCTTTGGAATGGGTACAAATATGGATCTCTTCCAGTCAGTTGACAGGTAGTTGTCTTCCAAATATCTTGACATAACCAAGTAAGTGCCTCCAGTGGGGCATCCATTTGTTGAAACTTCTCAATGGGGATTCCATCAATTCCTGGACCCTTGTTCTTTCTTCAATACCATTGGTTCTTGATAATATCCAACCTCCTGAAATGGATGAAGATTGACCTGTTCTTTGTGGTACACTCACTCTGTGTATTCCTCCCATCTTATTTTAATGTTTCCTCCATCATTCAATATTTTGCCCATAGAATCATTCAATATTGTAACTTGAGGTTTAATTTTCTTTTCTCAGTTCTTTCAGCTTGCAAAACACCAAGGGTATTCTTCCCTTTTGGTTATCTGTTGTAGTTAGATGCCTGAATTAAATTAGGCAGTTCCCAGTGTCAGATCTGACATGCATGCAATAGCAATCACAACAGTCTTCAAGGATGAAGGGGCTCCCTTCAAGATTTGTTCCTCATCATTGTGGTAAACGGTATGTACTATAGGAATTCCATGGGTAGATTTGTGTGGTCAATCTGATAAATTCACTCTAACTTGCCAATTTCCTTAAGTCTTTATTACCTTCCTCTATAGCATACTATTCAAAGGCAGGTCTGGCATTTCCATTTGATTTAGTGTAGGCTACCACTTAATCCATGCTTCAGTGAACCAATCATCTAAAGTATTAGATTCCATAACCTCTGGAGCTCATATATTGAATGAAGAATATGTTCTTTGTAGGCCTATATAGATAAAGTTAGTCTGATTCAACTTTATGTTCTTTGCACCATTATCCAATGGCCTTAATAGTAATCCCTACTTATATTCCTCAGGTTTAAGTTTATACATATTAGGTAAAAAATGTTATTTTGGATTGTAGTACACCTCTTCATGGGTTAAATTTTGTTCTTAGTTTCTTGGGGCCTTAAATGCGGTTATAAGTCTAGAAACAAAAATGGGTAGTGAAGGTGGGTTCTGCGGTCATTCAACAGTGTCTGTTTGCCTCAAGCAAAGTTCCAGGCACTGTTGTAAGCAATAACTCAGATAAAAAATCTGCAGACACAGGTTGGTTAACCTCATGAAATGACAGTGGAGGCAACAATAGTTTTGAACTTAGCAGAAAAACTAGAATTTGTTTTCATATAGGAGTAAGAGTGCTAGTTCTATTGGCAGAACTGATTCCATAGAATTTAGAGCTCAATGCCCCTATCTTCCTGATTTTCTGCCCATATATTCCCATTTCAAGTTTTGGGATCACATTTCTTCCCAATCAATGCCCTCAGTTTAACTTCAGGTATAGAAGTTTAACATTCAAATATAGAAATTCAATGGGCATTGTAATTCAGCCACTCTTATGATGTCTGGTTTTGTCTTTTTGGTAATATCAGCTGTTTCTATAAGAAATAAGGCTTTTATTTTAGGAAACAAATGGCAACATCCAGTCATTTATGTAGCACTGGAGCTATGACTCTGAAGCCTTAAGCTCATCCCTTTCTTTCACCACTTTAACTACCCAAAGTTGGAACTACCAAAGAGATTCTTTATACCTCTCAGTCTGACAAAATTGTAGAAAATGGTCAAATATGAAATCACTCAGAACCTTGCTTCTCACAAATATTTGATCCAATGATAGTGATAATGTGCATATTTGTATTGTCACCTCAAACTATGGATATGTAGTGCCTTCTTTACTACTAGAGATAAACATCAGTGCCTTTAAGTCTACCCAGATTTGAGAATCAATTCAGAAAATTAATTGTTAAGATTTTGTTCTTGTATATTCACTCTTATTACCAGATGACTTAGGCTGTGTCTGTAGAGGAGCAAAAGCAGTGAATAATATATATGTTATTGCTGGTGCCAGATCTCTTTGAGTGCATTTAGACTTATAGTAGCCCTATGTACAACAGAATGAAGCACTGCGTGGTCCTACACCATCCTCACAACTATTGCCATGCTTGGGTCCATCACTGTAGCCATTGTGTCAATCTATCTCATTAAGGGTATTTCTTTTTCCACTGACCCACCACTTTACTAAGCATGATATCCTTCTCCAGGGAATGGTCCTTTCTGACAATGTGGCCAAAACAGGTGAGGCGAAATCTGAACATTTTCACTTCCAAGGAGCGTTCTGGCTGCACTTCTTCCAGGACGGATTTGTTCATTCTTCTGACAATCCATGGTATTTTCAGTATGTTTTGCCAGCACCACAATTCAAAATCATCAACTCATTCTTCCTTATTCATTGTCCAGCTTTTGCATGTATATGAGGAGATTGAGAGTACCATGACTTGGGTTAAGCACATATTAGCCTTCAAAGTCACATCTTTGCTCTTCAACACCTTAAAGAGGTCTTTTGGAGAAGATTTGACTATTGCAATATGACATCTGATTCTTTGACTACTGTTTCCATGGATGTTGATTGTGGATCTAAGTAAAATGAAATCTTTGACAGCTTCAATTTTTCTCCATTTATCATGCTGCTGCTTATTGGTCCAGTTGTGAGAATTTTAATTTTCTTCATGTTGAGGTTTAATCCATACTGATAGCTTTAGTCTTTAATCTTCATCAGTATATGCTTTGAGTAATTTTCACTTTCACAAGCAAAGTTGTGTTGTCTGCATTGTCACACATTTTTAATGAGTCTTCTTCTAATTGTGATGATGTGTTCTTATTCGTACAGTCCAGTTATTTGCTCAGCATAGAAATTGAATAAGCATGGTGAAACGATACAACTGTGATGCACACCCTCCCTGATTTTAAACCATGCAGTATCCACTTGTTCTCTTCAAACAACCACCTCCTGTTCTATGTACAAGGTCCTGAGCACAATTAACTGCTCTGGAATTCCCATTCTTCACAATGTTATCCATATTGTTGATGATACACACAGTCAAATGCTTTTGCTTAGTCAAAAAAACACAAGAAAACCTCTTTATGGTTTTCTTCACTTTAAGCTAAGATCAATCTGACATCAACACTCTCTCCTGAATCCAGCTTACATCTCTGAAAGTTCCCTGTCAATATACTGCTGCAACCATTTTTCAATTATCTTCAGCAAGATTTTACTTGCATGTGATATTAATGATATTGTTCAATAAATTCCACATTCTGTTGGATAACTTTCTTTGGACTAGGTATAAACATGGACCTCTTCCAGTCATTTGGTCAGGTAGTTATCTTCCAAATTTCTTGGCATAGATAAGTAAGTGTCTGTAATGTGACATCTATATGATGAAACACCTCAATGAGTAATCTGTCAATTCTTGGAGCTTTGTTTTTCACCAATTTTTTCAGTGCAGTTTGGATTTTCCTCAGTGCCATTGGTTCTTGATCATGTGCCACCTCCTGAAATAGTTGAACATTAACCAATGCTTTTTTGCACATTGATTTGGTGTATTTGGTGTATTCCTTCCATTGTCTTTTGATACTTCCTGAATCATTCAATATTTTGCCACAGAATCCTTCAATATTGCAGCTTAAGGCTTGAATATTTCCTTCAGTTCTTTCAACTTGAGAAATACAGAGCTCATTCTTCCTTTTTTTTTTTTATTTTTAACTCCAAGTCTGCACATTTCATTATAGTAATTGACTTTGGCTTTTCAAGCTGCTCTTTGAAATCTGTTTGGCTCTTTTATCTTGTCATTTCTTCCATTTGCTTTAGCTACTCTCCATTCAAGAGGAACTTTCAGAGTCTCCTCTGATATCCACTTTGGTCTTTTATTCCTTTCCTGTCTTTTTAATGATCTTTTGTTTTATTTATGTATGATATTCTTGATGTCATCCCACAAATCATGTAGTCTTCGAACACTGGTGTTTGATGAATCAAATACATTCTTCAGATGTTTTCTAAATTCAGGTCAGATATAATCAAGGACATATTTTGGCTCTTGTGAACTTGTTTTGATATTCTTTAGCTTCAGCTTGAACTTTCATATGAGCAATTGATGTTCAGTTCCACAGTCAGCTCTTGGCCTTGTTTTGGCTTATGATATTGAGCTCCTCCATCAACTCTTTCCACAGATGTAGTAAATCTTGTTCCTGAGTAATCCATCTGAGGAAGTCCATGTGAAAAGCTGCCATTTATGTTGCTGTAAAAAGTTATTTGGAATGAATAAATTATTGGTCTTGTAAAATTCTCCAGCATCATTTCTATCACCACTGTACATTTTTCAACTAGGGTTGATTCTTCTTTGTTTCCAGCTTTCACTTTCCAATCACCAATAATAATCAACAGACTTTGATTGCATGTTTGGTCAATTTCAGACTGCAGAAGTTGGTAAAAATCTTTAATTTCTTCATATTTAGCTTCATGGGTTAGTGTGTAAATTGGAATAATAAAAATATTGACTGATCCTCCTTATAGGTGTATGGTTAATATCACTGAAAACATTGTACTGCAGGATAGATATTGAAATATTCCTTATGATGATGAATGTCTTGTCATTCCTCTTCATTTTTTCATTTCTTGCATAGTGGATCATATGACTGGATGATTCAAAATGGCCAAAACCAGTCCATTTCAGCTCAGTAATGCCTTGGATGCCTAAGATATTGATCTTCATGCATTCCATTTCATTTTTGACAATTTCTAATTTTCCTAGATTCATAATTCTTACATTCCACATTCCAATTACTATTGGGTGTCTGCAGCTGTTTCTTCTCATTTTATTGATGCCCCATCAGCACATGGTGGTCCTGAAAGTTTTACTGCATCCACATCATCAAAGATGACTCTACTTTGAAGTGGCAACCCTTCCCCAGTTGTATTTTGAGTGGTTTCTAACCTGAAGGGCTCATTTTCTGGCACTATATCAGAAAATGTTTTAGGGCTATTCATAAAGTTTTCTAGTAATATATCAGACAGTATTTCACTGTTATTCACAAAGTTTTC
>NW_006922233.1:539874-542110 GCF_000298275.1 Orycteropus afer afer | reverse complement strand
AACCCACCAGCCACTCCTCGAAGGAAGGTTGGGCAATCCTACTTCCGTAGTGATACTGCCTCGGAAACCCAAGGAGGGGTCGCTATGAGTCGGGGACGACTTGACGGCAAACAACAACAGAGTCATACTGGGTGATTTGTCATAGCACAAATTAGTTCCAAGATGAGAAGTAAAATAAAGACAAAATTATTTGCAAAAACCATGTTATCTGAAATATGAATCTGATGTTGTCATTCTCCTAAACAATGTTGCAATGGGAATTGTACAGGAAAAACAGACTGACGAAAATGGCTAAAATACCTTCAATGTCACTCACCCAACTTTGTTCTTTGTTTGTTCTCTCCTGCTTCGTTATTTCAGTTATAAAGGGCTTGTTTTCAGCTCTTTCCAAAATATGCTCTCTGTTTACTTAAATTTACTCTCAAGGTATGCTTTTTATCTGAACCACTTTCTTCTTCACTTGTACAAATATTTATCGTCTTTTAGTCAATATTGGGATATCTCTTTATCAAGGAGTCTTTCTCTGACTTACCCAGGGCTATGTTATTCACCACACCTCCAGCTATATAGTTTCATAGCATGTCAAGGCTTCATATTTTCAATTACTTATTTAGTGTTGTGATTCTCTACTAGACTGAAATCTCCGTGGAGTAACAGCTTTGTATTTGTTGACTATGATTCAATCAGTACCCAGCTCAGTGCCATGGCAAAGAAGAAATGTTTAAAATACATGTTCTAAAAAAGTAGTAATATTTGATAAGTATTAATAAATATCAGAAAATGTTTTACAAAGTTTATTAGATAGATAGAGAGATGATAGTTTGATTAGTTGTTGTCAAATCTGTTCTGCCTCATGGAGATCCCATATGTCTCAGAGGAGAATTATGCTCCATAGGTTTTTCGAGGCTGTGACTTTTCAGAAGCATGTCACCAGGCTAGTCTTCTAAAGAGCCTCTGAATGGCTTTGAATTCCTAGCCTTTAGGCTAATATTGAGCACTTAACTCCATGTGATACCTAGCAATGAGAGATAGAAATCAAATAAGTATTATTTTTGGCAGTAATCTATGATATAGGTACTGTTGTTATCCCCATTTAGAGATGAAGACATTTAGAAAAACAGATTAAATAATTCACCCATGGTCAAACAGTTAATAAATGACAGATCTTGAATGTGAACCAAGCAATCTGGCTTCAGGGTCTGTGCTGTTAATCAATGAAATATTCCCATTACATCTCAATAGTTGTATTACCTTATAAGAATATCACACATGTAGTTTATATGAAAACAGTGGCAAACACCAAGTGCAGATAAAAAAGAGGGAAGAAAATATGTATTAAAAATATATCATAAAGGAGCAAGTATCTCACAATATATAAGTAAAAGATTTTACTTTTATCTTATAACAAATATATAGGTTTTGTTATTTTGTTGTGAAACTAAATTGATGGAAAAACTACTTTTTGTCTGGTGAAAGGAACATTTTATTGTTTACTTTTCAATGCTTTTCACCAGGATGCAGCATTTTTTAAGCATTATGATTGAGATTTACAGACATACTACATGATAAAATATGCTACATGATAAACTAATGCTTCATAGTATTTTGAACATCCTTCTGGGACCTCATAAAACTCCCCTTTTATTCTTTTCCTTGAAGTTTAAGCTGGTGGTAGCTCAACATGGTATTCTTCAAAGACTGGAATCCTACAAAGATCACATCTGTTCAACTCATTTTCACTTTGTTTTGAAGTTACAGAAGAAAAATATATGAATATGAATTAAGACTCAAAATATTGCTTTAACAGCAAGATTCATTTTCTGTATATTACATTACTTGTTTAAATTTATCATTCAAATTTATATAAACATTATTTACTTGTTTTAAAATTGTTATTTCTTCACCTACAGATATGAACAAGAATAATTAATTAAAACTCAGAAGATCTCTAATATTAATGATAAACTAACATAAATGAAATTGGAGGAAATCAGTAGAATTGTGAGCAGTTTCATTTCTCTAGTAAGTATATATTTGTACTAATTATAAAATTTATATAAAGAAGATATTTAAATTGAACATTAAGTTTAAGCATCTCAAATATGTACTTATTGTCCCTATACTTCTTTTATAATTCACCTTATATTCAAACTTTAAGTTTTATAAAATAATTATTTCATGCAAGCAAAATTTTTACTGCTTGTAATTCTAGTGGATTACTTTACTTGACATGATA
>NW_006922233.1:537907-539004 GCF_000298275.1 Orycteropus afer afer | reverse complement strand
TTTCTCAAGCTGAAAGAACTAAAGAAAAATTCAAGCCACAAATTGCAATATTGAAGGATTCTAAGGGCAAAATAGGAGCTCTGGTAGCATAGTGCCTAAAGCACTTGACTACTAACCAGAAGGCTGGCAGTTCAAACCCACCAGCCACTCCTCGGAAGGAAGGTTAGGGAATCCTACTTCTGTAATGATATCACCTTGGAAACCAAAGGAGGGGTTGCTATGAGTCAGGTCTGACTCGATGACACATAACAACAACAACAACAAGGGCAAAATAATAAGGAGCTCTAGTGGTACAGTGCCTAATACATTTGACTGCTAACCAGAAGGTTGGTGGTTCAAACCCACCAGCTGCTCCTTGGATGGAAGATGGGGCAATCTATTTGTGTAAAGATTTACAATTCAGAAACCCAATGACGGTCACTGTGAGTCAGAAACTACTTGATGGCAGTGAGCTTGGTTTTTGTATGGGCAAAATGTTGAACAATTCAGAAAGCATCTGAAGAAGGTGGAAGGAATACACAGGGTCACTGTACCAAAAAGCATTGGCTGACATTCAACTATTTCATGAGTAGGATATGACCAGGAACTGATGGCATTGAAGGAAGAAGTCCAAACTGTGTTGAAGAAATTGTCAATAAAAGGTTCCAAGTGTTGATAGAATATCCATTGAAATATTTCCCTAAATGGGTGCAATACTAGAAGCACTCACTCACTCACCTATGCCAAGACATTTGGAAGACAGCTGCCTGGCCAAGTGATTGGAAGAGATTCATATCCAGGTGTATTCCAAAGACAGGTGATCCAACAGAATGTGAAAATTATTGAATAATATCAATATCACATGCAAGCAAAATTATGCTATAGATAATTCAAATATAGTTGAAGTAGTACATCAATATGGAACTGCCATATTTTTCAAGCTTGATTCAGAAGAGGGCATGGAATGAGGGATATCCCTGCTGATGTCAGATTGATGTTGGCTAAAGTCAAAGAATACCAGAAAGAAACTTATCTGTGTTTTATTGACTATGCAAAGGCATTGGACTGTGTGGATCATAACAAATTATGGCTGACATTGTGAAGAGTAGGAATTCCAG
>NW_006922233.1:535511-536041 GCF_000298275.1 Orycteropus afer afer | reverse complement strand
TCCCGCCTTTTCTTCCTTCATTCCTTCCTATTTAAGAAATGTAAATATAGTTTATCTTCAGAAAAAGTATAACATAAATTCATATATTTACTGATAAAGTCGAGAACGAATTTTTAATGTCCATGAAGTGCTGTGGCAGGCAAAACCTAAATAAGGTTCTTAATAACTTGTAAGAAATTTTATTAACTACATAAATATTTACTATTCCATATTTATTAAATATTTATTTCTTGGTATTCTTCTTTCCATTTTAGGAATAAAGAGAATCAGTAAGAGAATTAGATGTTATTAGTTATTTTTTTTCTTTAAATCATATGGAGAATATTAGTTGTATGTAATGAGGCAAATTATGGAAGAAAAAAATAATTTAGAATAGTTTCACTGTCATTTTCTTCAAATCATTACATTCTGATGTAAAACTTTGTAAGCAATATGAGTTTTAGCTCTGTAGAATATTTACTTTAGAGATATTTATTTGTAGAAAAATCTATGCAATGAATTTAAAGGCATATTCAAAACATAATAAAAAA
>NW_006922233.1:533159-535276 GCF_000298275.1 Orycteropus afer afer | reverse complement strand
AGAAATTCCATTATCCTCCTTTTCCATTCTGATCTCCAAATACACATAGAGAGTTATACCCATTCAATACTTTCTGCTTATGTTTTATTTTGCTCTTAAAACAGCCAGAAATATCTCTAACTCTATTTCTACTTGCCATATTTTCTTCATCTATACATAGTGAGTGTATTTTGTGAGATGACAAAACATAAATAAATATATAAATAATTACACCACCATTCACTATATTGCACTTAACGTCAATACAAATATAAATACAAATGTCCATCTCTATATTTTCCATTCAAAGGTTTTCATATCACTAGATGTTTATGTTAAAAAATTTCTG
Organism: Orycteropus afer afer; assembly: GCF_000298275.1. Taxonomy (NCBI): domain Eukaryota; kingdom Metazoa; phylum Chordata; class Mammalia; order Tubulidentata; family Orycteropodidae; genus Orycteropus; species Orycteropus afer. Next base: position 534,948 of record NW_006922233.1, on the reverse strand, counting down.
ACTTAGTCTCTAAGTGAAAGATTGTTGAAAGAAATCATCAGTACTAATATAGTCAGCAAATCTTTGTAGTCTTGGCACAGAATGATACTCTATATTTTGAAAATAGTTTATTTACGTACTTATTTATTGAAAAAGCCTCATTGAACAATTTACATCTCTCAAGCACTGGACAGATAAAGAATACTTAGATATAATCATTAATATCAGAATACATAATCAAGGTCACAAGTGCAGAAACTATAATTTGTAGACCAAAACAGGCCTACTGTAATAAGTAATATTTAATTAGAACACTACCTTGCTCCCTTGTTGTTGCTGGTTTCTTTAGCACTACAAAAGTGTGTGAAGAATTGTAACAGGTATGGTATGGCTCATAAATCTGATACTCTCTGAGCCTTGATAGAAAAGCTTTTGGCTTAGAAGAAAGAGACAAATTTGTAAATAAATGGAATTAATAAGGCTTTACTTTTGCTATAATCATATTCTATAGAGTACAGGGAACATAATAACAAAGATGTCATGGATTGAATTGTGTCTCCCAAAATATATATCAACTTGGCTGAGCCATGATTCTTAGTGGTTGGGGAATTACATAACAATGTAATGTGGCAGTGATGTAATAATGTAATCATTTCCCTTGATGTGACCAGACCTGATCTGATGTAAGGTGATAAATGTGGGATATAAAACCTTTACTCAAGTTACAGCCCTAATAGGCTGTAGGAGAAGTTTCCCCTGGGATGTGGCCCACATCACCTCTTACCTTACAAGATATAAAAGGGAAAAAAGTGAGAGGAGAGAAGAGAAGGAACTTACTGTCACAAAGAAAGAAGAGCTGGGATAAGATTTGGAACCAAGGTACCTGCACTGGGAAGCTCCTAGGACTTTGTAGTGGTTAAGGTTGTGCATCAGCTTGGCTGGGCCTCATTGAGAGGCTGGGCAGCAGGATGTAGTATTCCCCATGATGAGTCTGATAATCAACTCCATAGTGGAGTCCACTATGAGCCTTGGGAAATGGTCTCTTGCTTATGACACACTTGAACCCTGCATGTAGCCATTGTTGTGTCATTGTTCATCAGCCGTCCATGCTCTGCCAACCTTAAGACTTTCAATGGACTTGAATTAATGGCCTGCTGTGTGGTTTGGTAACATTGGGACTGTGCCATTTTACTTGCCAACTTTGGGTTTGTCAGTCTCAACAGCCAGCAGCTGTCTGAGTGAAGAAAAGTCTCTAGCTTCAGTGGCTGGGAGCAGGAGGCAGAGCTGAAACCCAGGGTTGAGGAGCTTTCACCCAACCCCTAGAGCCTGGCACTTTGAACTCAGACTTAAAGCCTCCAAACTGCAAGAGAATAAACTCCTGTTTGTTCAAGCATCTCCTTTGTGGTATATACTAGTCAGAGTGGCACTAGGTAACCAAACCAGACCTTGAGAAAAAGGCTTCCCACTAGAGTTGGTGCTCTAAATTTGGACCTTTAACCTCCTGGACTGTGAGAGAATAAATTTGTTTGTTAAAACCATATATTTGTGGCATTTCTGTTATAGCAGAACTAGATAAGTAAGAAAAAGGCAATTAGAATGACCTGCTCATTCAGCAAATGTGTCCTGGAGATGATCAATCTTTTAATAAGTCTTCAAAATATAGAAGGTATCCATCTATTAGAGTGTCAGGGACTATTTTATTAACAAAAAGTACTTATGCATATATGCCTATTCTTGTGCATTAAGAAAGTGGATAAAATACTTAATTTACTTTCATAATGGATATCTACAAGGAGTTCTGGTGGTGTAG
>NW_006922233.1:501378-502691 GCF_000298275.1 Orycteropus afer afer | reverse complement strand
CTTTAACAGAAAATGTAGAAATCTTTTCATCAGTATTGACAAACACAGAGTCATGAACCTTCATGTCACAAGAATGCAGTCTTAAATTAGTTTTATCACCTTAATGCTTTCAAATCTAGGATATATGAAATTAGTTTTGAATACAAATGAGCCACATGAAAGGCTTAACATATTTTAGCCTAGTTTTTTTTTCTTTTTTCCTTTTGGGTAGGTTATCTAGGCCACATTTCTGGCATCACTATTGGTATCTAATGATACAGTTGTTTGGTTTGGGGAGTATTACTATAATAATTGTGTCCATATTTTTCCACTATAGAAGTTTGACCAGTTTTGAAAAAGAAGGGATTATAAGAAACTGCTTACTTACATTTCATGTTTACATTCTATGTGCCTAATGCTGTTTTATAGCCAACATATTTTCCTTTTTAAAACACTATTGATGGCTAATATCAATTCTGAGTGTACCGCTACTTCTGGAGGTCAAATAACACACTGTTTGCTGTTGCTCTCACAGATAATTGTATAGCTATTTTCATTCTCTGGCTACCTGGTCTGACCACCCCTCTTTCCCACCCACTCTGGCTTCTGTCTTCACAACAAATCTTCTGGTTGAGATTGCAATCATTTTAACAGCCAGTCTCTGAGAGAGAGATAAATTGGTAAAGATGCATTCCAAAATAAACCACATTTATCTTTATTTAGAAATACAGAATTTCTTAACATTTCACATAAGTTATTAACTTAAACTAGAAGATTATATTTCTATAAATGTTGATCAGATGTTTTCCTCTACAATTGGATTCCATATTTCTTCTGGAATTTTATTGTAGGAAGTAAATCTTGCTTTAGACAATTTGTGACCTTTTCATTTGTGATCTTATTATATCTGTGATTTTAGTTACAGGCACAGAAAGTAGTATATATAAGATACAGTGTTTTTTTTTTAATAATGTGATATTTTCATATTTATAGAATAACATAAGATAGCATCATTCTCATGAGTTTATGCATTTCTAAAAGATGCCAGATATTTTAAATATTCATTTTAGATACAGAAAAAGAGATTAAATACTTTAAGTCAATATTATTTTTAATATTCTTATTTATTTATGTTAAAAATAATGATAAAGTAGGTAAAAAATAACCACAACAAAAATTCATTCAGTAACTAATCTGGTGTTCTCTTCCGAATTCAAAATTAACTGACATAAGCCCTAGAATTATAAAATGTTATGAATGCTAGAAATATTTTGATCAATATTAATTTAAATTATAATTTTCCAAATTTAGGTTTTAGACCCTCCAAAGATGAA
>NW_006922233.1:499906-500413 GCF_000298275.1 Orycteropus afer afer | reverse complement strand
GTCCAACTCGATGGCACATAACAACAACAACTTCAAGAATTTTCAAATTGCATTTCATTTTTCTTCAGTTCTTTCAGCTTGAGTAATGTTGAGTGTATTCTTCCTTTTTTGTTTTCTAATTCTAAGTCTTTGTACATTTCATTACTTTCTTTTACTTTGTATTCTGGAGTTGACCTTTGCAATCTCCTGCTGAACTAATTTATTTAATCATTTCTTCCTTTCCCTTTAGCTACTCACCATTCAAGAGCAAGTTTCAGACTCTCTGCTGACATCCATTTTGTTCTTTCCTTCTCTTCCTGTCTTTTTAATGTTACTTTCTTTACGCATGATGTTCTTGATGTCATCAAACAACTCATCTAATCTTTGGTCATTGATGTCAAATGTGTCAAATCTCTTCTTTAGGTGGTTACAGAATTCAGGTGGAGTATAATCAAGTTCATGTTTTCACTCTTGACTTGCTTTAATTTTCTTCGGCTTCAAATTGGACTTACATATGAGCAATTGATA
>NW_006922233.1:494648-499651 GCF_000298275.1 Orycteropus afer afer | reverse complement strand
TTCCAATCACCAGTAATTATCAATACCTCTTGACTGCCTTTGGTCAGTTGCAGACTGCAGGTCACTTATATTCACTATAGTAACCCAATTTCTATATTCTGTACTATCATTGTTTATGTATTTAAGTTAATTATTTTTCATTTAGTTCTTTCTTAATGCTGAACACATCTCATTAAGGAATGCATTTTTACTATATGTAGTTGAGTGCCAAGACTATATTATGTACTCAAGAAATAACTGAATTTTTGAATTAATTGTCATTTGGTGACTTCTACTCTTTTTTATATTCATACCTTACAGTTGTTGATTTATTTACAACATACCAAATATCTGCCTTTTAACCTTGTGCTGGGCACTGGGCTTTTTTTTTTTTTTTTTAGCATATAGACCATAAATTCTTTTATTTACAAAAGATGAAATAACTATATATGAGAAAACTAACTTTTATAGAGTATTGGTGTAATTTTGCCCTATGATAATACCAATATTATATGGCAAAATTGAGACTTTTTTCTATAAAGCTTTCTGTGTCACAACACATTAGTGCTTCTCATCAGCAGTTGGAAGTTATTTGCAGGTCCCTGAGTTCAAAACGTTCTTTATATAATCCTCAAAATCATGCCCAATCAACAATTTGTAAGCAAATGATAAAACCTGACCACATTTTAACAGCTGTTAGTTCAACAATTATACCTATGCTTATGATAGTAATATGTCGGATTTACACATTTAAAGGAAATTTTGATATTTTTAGTGGCAATAATGTGAAGCGTCTTGATAATTTCTTCACATTGCAGAAATATAACTGTAATGACAATGTTATTACAAAGAAAAGAAGATAAACAATTAGTTCTTAAAAATAATTGGGGAAAAACATTATATTACTATTTTTTTTTTTTTTTTGGTAAACTACATTAACTCTCACAAATTGTTGACTTCAATTCTAGTGGCAAATCTTCTTGTTTTATTTTGTTTTTTGCAAGTGGACATTTTAGAATTTTAAGTCTCATTTAGAAGAATTATGAATTTCAAAGAGTTTTAACAGTGTTGTCTAACATCTTCTCAATTAACTTTTTATAATTATTTTTGACAAATCTTGGTAAAATACTCATGAACAAGCAAGCAACAGGGTAGTTAAACAGCTACTGGATAGGAACCAAGTATGGTCATTAATATTACAGAATGCCATGACATTTGTTTTAATTGCACACAATAATTGCATTTCATTGCTTTCTGTATGTGAATTTGTCTTATCACTATATATTAATTTGTGAATGTGTACTTTGCATATGTATTTAAGTCACATCCTTTAGATATATTACTCATACAACTATTCACAATATTAATAAACACAAATTGTGTTTAACTTTTCTGCATTATATGATTGATAAATAAGCATTAAATTAATTTATCTGTGCCTAATTATTTTCTTTTTTTAAAACATGTACAGCTCAATTGAAAACTGGTATGATGAAAATGAGCATGAATAAAATACAGATCTTTCCAAGTATATGAGCTAAAGGTAGTCAATATAATGTATCATTTGTTTCTTTTCTGGATTTTTTCACTGCTATGTTTTCAAATCTTTTTCCAAAAATCATTTTTTATCATGGTGGTATTTCATTAACTCACATTTGATGACTAATATCCATTTAATATTAGCAACATTGGTGACATAGGGGTTAAAGCATTGAGCTGCCAGCAAAAAAAGTTAGCAGTTTGAATCTATCAGCCATACCATGGGAGAAAAATGAGACAATCTGCTTCCTTAAACATTTACAGTTATGAAAACACTAAGGTTTCTACTCTATCCCATAAGATAACTATGAGTCTGAATCATAGCAGTGGGTTTTATATTATTTTACTTTTTGGTTTTACTAATTAATGTAGCATATAATTAAGGAGCTCTGGTGGTGTAGTGCCTAAAGCAATTGACTGTTAACCAGAAGGTTGGTGGTTCAAGCCCAACAGCCACTCTGCAGAAGGAAGACTAGGACAATCTACTTACATAAAGATTTACCACATTGCAAACCCAGAGGGGGTCACTATGAGTCGGAATGTATTCAATAGCAGTGAGTTTTTTTTTTTTTTTTTAATACTTAGTGATACATATCATTGAATAAGCACATATCATTAATGTCTAGACGGGATAAGACTATGTTAGGCCATAAAACTAAGCAATAAGGCAAATGCAAAAGTAGTAATATAAATGAAAATATTAATTTTTTTTGAAGATGTTTTAATGAGATATGGGGTTGCAAGCTACTTATCTGCTCCTTTTTGGCCAGTACTTCATTTATTTATTTATTTAGTTTCAATTTAAAGAATGACAATATTTTGAAATTTTAATTTACCAAAGGAATTTTTCCTAGAAACATCTATTTTTAGAAACCAGATTGACAACCAATGTAAATAACTGTCCCTTATTTCTTTCTAATGACTATGAAATTGACAAGATCTAAGTGCTAATTTTATTCTTCTAAAACTATCCTTTCTTTGTTGATATCTTGCTGTTATTCTCAACAAAATTGTGTTATTTGAAATGTCCTTACTAAATCCTAGTAATTTATACCATACAAATCCCTTCTTTATCCTGATTACTAATTATATTTTCCAGGAATAAAATAATAGTCATATATGTTTGTTTTTAGTTCATGAATGTGAATTATCATTCCTGATAAGATCAAAGTATGAAAAAATCCTCTTCATTCCTTATCAGTTATGGTAAATAATAATCAGAGTTAAGAAGGGAGGAGGGTAATGTTTACATATATAGTATGTTATAGGATGAGAAAAAGTATGAAAAATCTATTTTACTAAATTCAAGTAAACATAATTCTCTTTCACAGTTGTTCTTATTTCAGATAAATGAATTTTGTTCCCGACTGCATATATACATATATATAGATAGATATTGATAGATAGACAGATAGATAGATATAGATATAGATATATATTTGTGCCCATTCCAAAGAAAGGTGATCCCACAGAAGGTAGAAATTATAGAACAATATCATTACTATCACATGCAAGTAAGATCTTACTGAAGATAATTCAGAAACGTTTGCTGCAGTATATTGATAGAAAACTTCCAGAGGTTCAAGCCGGATTCAGAAGAGGACGTGGAACAAGGGATATCATAGCTGTTGTCAGATGGATCTTGGCTCAAGGCAGGGAATACCAGAAAGATGTTTACTTGTGTTTTATTTACTATGCAATGGCATTTGATTGTGTGGATCATGACAAATTATGGACAACATTGAGAAGAATGGGAATCCCTTAGCACTTGATTGTACTCATGAGGAATCTGTACCTTGACCAGGAGGCTGTCATTCAAACAGAACGAGGGGACACTACACGGTTTAAAATCAAGAAGGGAATGCATCAGGGTTGTATCCTTTCTCCACACTTATTCAATCTATATGCTGAGCAAATAATCCAAGAAGCTGGACTGTATGAAGACAAACGTGGTATCAGGATTGGAGGAAGAATCATTAACAACCTGAGATATGCAGACAATAACTTAGCTTGCTGAAAGTGAGGATGACTTAAGGCACCTACTGATGAAGGTTGAAGAATACAGTCTGCAGTATGGATTATGTCACAATAGAAAGAAAACAAAAATCCTCACAATGGGACCAATGAGCAGCATCACAATAAATGGAGAGAAGATTGAGGTTGTCAAGGAATTCACGTTGCTTGGTTCTACAATCGATGCCAATGGAAGGAGCAGTCAGGACATTAGATGACGTGTAGCATTGGGAAAGTCAACTGCAAAGGAACTGTTTCAAGTGCTGAGGAGCAAGGATATCTCCTTGAGGAATAAGGTGCGCCTGACACAAGCCATCATATTTCCAATTGCCTGGTATGCATGTGAGAGCTGGACAATTAATAAGGAAGACCGAAGAAGAGTCGATGCTTTTGAGTTGTGGTGCTGGTGAAGAATGCTGAAAGTACCATGGACTGCTAAAAGAATTAACAGATCTGTCCTGGAGGAAGTGCAGCCAGAATGCTCCTTGGAAGCAAGAATGGCCAGACTTTTTCTCACCTATTTTGGTCATGTTGTCAGAAGGGACCATTCCCTGGAGAAGGATGTCATGCTTGGTAGGGTGGAGGGTCTACGAAAGAGGGGGAGGCCTTCAAGGAGATGGATTGATATGGTGGCTGCGATGATGGGCTCAAGTATAGCAGGGATTGTGGGCCTGGCGCGGATCGGGCAGTGTTTCGTTCTGCTGTGCATGGGGTCGCTATGAGTCGGAAACGACTCGACGGCACTTAACAACAACAACAACATATTATATATGTGTATATATATATATAGTGCATATTTTTAAATCCGAGTAGTTACTTCTTGTTCGGCAAGACCTTGTGGTGACAATTTGTAATATATGAATGAATTTTGAGGAGCTCTGGTGGTGTAATGCCTAAGGCATTTGACGACTAATCAGAAGGCTGGTGGTTCAAACCCACCAGCCACACCTCAAAAGGAAGATTGGGAAATCTACTTCCACAGAGACACTTCCTCAGAAACTAAAGGAGGGGTCATTATGGGTCAGGATCGACTCGACAGCACTGAGTATTTTTTTATTTTTTGGGAATTAATCTTGTTTTAATTCATTCCTTCTTGGTATTCAATGATTGGATTATTTAATTTCCTTTTTCTGTTTATTATCCTCATTCCCATTTTCCTACTCTTGATTTCATGCAATTACTAGATTTCCCACACATTCAAATATAGAATTACTATTGATTAATCTTGATAAGACATACAGTAAATTAATAAATTATGATTGCCCAATTGTTTCACAACTTGCTTCTCGGTATGTCTGAATTTGGGTTCTCCAAAAGATGGTAATGGTATAGAAGCCTCTATGAATTTTCCCCAACGTATTTTCAACTTAACATGCACATTGATATTTTTTCATTTCTAGCTGAAAAATTTAAGTTATCATGTTTCTCTATTCACTTATGTGACAGATACTTATTATCTGATATGTATTCTT
>NW_006922233.1:492126-493663 GCF_000298275.1 Orycteropus afer afer | reverse complement strand
TATGATTAAGAAGTTATGGGAGAAATGTACTTTAGAAACAGGAAATAAAATTTTCAAAGGATATAAGATGAGAATGAGCATGCTGTATCTGAACACATGAAATTCAGTATTGGTTGAGTGTAGATCATAAATGAGGTTGAAGAGGTTATCAGGAGCTACCTCATCAAAGAAGTTTTAGAAGTTTGTATTTTATTATAAATCAGTGAAGAAGTTATTGGAGATTTTCATGCTAGGAAATCACATGCTTTATATCTTGAAAGAAAAACTCCACTTCTAGTTTGAAAATATTAATAAAGGAAGCATTTTCTCTTTTTCTTCCTATAATTTATCCAAAAGCAACAAAGAAGAAATGAACCTCATTGTGAACAAAATCCGTATAATTTCAAACTCTACATTCAGTGAACACTCTGTCAAAAGGAGAAGGTTGCTAGGCACAGTTGCACAAGGAATGAAGTGGAGAGAATTCATCATTTTAGATTTTATGAAAAAGCAGTATAGGGAACGGAGAGACAGATTAAAACATCATACTATTTTATGGCAAAAAAAAATGAAAAGAAGTGTAAAGCAGAGGGATGCAGAGAGGAAGGGAGGAAGGAAAAATAGAGAGAGAAAATATATAAACACAAGTTACTACATGTACAAATTATTAAATAATGACATGCTATTTTTTTATGTATTAATAACACTCTAACTAGAATAATTTGAGAAAAATAGAAAACCAGCCTATTATTTTATAAGTTCCTATATCCTAGGTCTGGACCTTACAGGCTAACCAGTTTGCATAGCCTTAACTTTATTTTGTGCATCTGCAGTTTTATTTTTCTACCATCAACTATCTCTGCTTGTTTGCATGCTCTCCTCCATCATAATTTTTCCTTGCACATAGCCTCCCAGAGGTTTTTTAGTCCCATTACACTTCAAAATCTTTTAGATGCATATTGCAACACACCCTGTTTCATACTCTAAGGACTTCTTCAACTTCTGAGGAATAATTTCTCATGTTATATATTTGAGCCAAGCAACATCATAATTTGTCTAATAACAAAGATTTATCACCTCTTGGGAAAAGCATGGTAGTATATAGGTCTGTGTGTATGAACAACATATTCTTTATTTAGCATCTTATACATTATTCAGGGCTAGGCTACTGTGTTCTGTTAAAAATAAAGTCTCCATAAGTGGGAACTAGCTAGGAGAAAATGAACAACACCACTTTTCTTCCAGTACTTAGTTTCGACTTTGCAATCACTAATATTGCTAGTAAAATACTAAATTGACAAGGCTTTCTGGAGGATTAATTGGCAATAGCTACTAAAATTACCAATATTTCTACTTAAAGGACTTTTTTCCTGTAATCATCCATGTGTGGATTGCTATTTACAAATTAGAAGCACAGTGTGTAACATCAAAGGTTAGAAACAATCTATGTGTTTATTAATCGAGGCCTGACTTACTAAATTATGTTATATGTACTTAATATTATATCCTGCTGACTTACAGATATATATTAGAGATTTCATTAACTTCTTTTTTAATG
>NW_006922233.1:490266-491531 GCF_000298275.1 Orycteropus afer afer | reverse complement strand
GTCCATTCTATCTTGTAGTTATCTTGGCTTCCCTACCATCTAGAAGTTCTGTAATCACAGTTTTTTCCCTCTTTTTGGTTTGTAGTTGTCCTCATTTGTCAATCGATGTCTCAGGTTCCCGGTTTACAATCTTGTAGGCTTCTTTACTTTGGATGCTTCCATAGTTGGGTTGATTTCTGGGTTATATTGTCATGTATATTAATGGTCAGTTGTTGTTGGCTGTTGTTGCTTCTCCGTCTAAAGAGATTTCATTAAATTCTTATATGAAATTTTACTCCACTGTATTGTTAAACTAAAAACAACAAAAAAGGTGCAGAGCATTTTGTATATTATGTAAATGTATATGTGTTTTGCTTATATACATTCAAAATATATCAGACTTAAAGAAGACTGGTAACATTTCTTACTTTTGATTGTCTTCTCAGGTGCCTGGGAGAGAGTTTGGAACTGGGAGAATTTTAGCTTAATTTAATTTTGAATCTTTGCAATTTTAATCTTGTGAAAGTAAACACCTATTCTGACAACATATGAATAAAAATGAAGCAAAATCACTGTAAATCATAAGGAAAATATATTATAACATGTTAAGTTCAGACACTATTTATGAGGCTCAAAACACCTTCAGCAGTGATAGTAGGCAGATGTGAGATACATTTTTAAGTACAACTATACTATTTGCATGGAAAAACCTAAGGGACCACGTTTAACTTCTAGAGTCTTTACTTTATTACCAGGGTGAATGATACTCCTTGTAGAGTTAAAGGATATTTTGTTATTGTTTTTGTTATGAGGAAAAAAAATGGTCAAGGGGATGCATATTAGTTTCCTAAGGCAGGTACTTGCGAGGTCATGCTCTCTTTGAAGGTTCTAGGAGGAGAGAATAAGTGCGTAACTTTCTCTTAGCTTCTCATGTTGTTCCAAGCATTAGCACTCTTTATTTTGTAGAAGTGCCACTCCAACCTTTTCCTCCATCAACACATTATATCCCTGTGTGTCCATGGCTTTGCAGGATTGTCTTCTCTCTATGTATTTGTGTATCTCTGCTCTGTTTCTTATAAGATCTCTGGTCATACTAGATTAGGGTCTATATTTTTCATTAACAAGACTAAAGGAAGTCAGTCAGAGAGGTCTTTTTTGAGGAAAACTGCCTGGTTGAGATATGAAGATGAATAATAATTGACTAGAATAAATGAGACTTGGATAAAAAAGAAGGAGTTCTGGTGGTATAGTGCCTAAGGCCTTTGACTGCTAACCAGGAGGCTGGC
>NW_006922233.1:488010-489381 GCF_000298275.1 Orycteropus afer afer | reverse complement strand
ACACACACACACATTTTTTTTAAAGGCCTTAAGGTAGGAAGTAGCAAAGAGTATTTGAAAAACAGAAAGAAAATAATTACAGAGGAAATGAAGAGGTAGACAGAAACTAAAACACAAAAAGTGTGAGTATCATAGGAAGGAATTGAATCTGGTCTATAAAAAGTACTTTAAAAAAGTGATCTATTTCTCACAGACACTTGGGGGAAACATTGCAAGAAAACATCTTTATTCTTTTGAGTGAATTTTTACTTCTATTTAAATATTACATATCATTAATTTCAGGAACTTTGCATTGTATTTTCTTTTCATGCTTAATAGGCATATTTGTTTATTTTGGATATCATAACCCAAGAAAAAAAATCATAAATAGATAGCTACTGTTAGGATAATTTTGCAGCATAGCAATGCTCACAACATATTATTATGGAAAACATGGAATTTTAAATGTTAAATGAATTTTAAAGTAAAATGATCCACGCATAGCATATGAATTAAATTTTATTATAGGGAATATCTGAATATAGTTGGTGGTAAAATGAAGGTCATAAGAGGAAGAAAGTAATTTAGTTAAGAAAATAGAAATTATCCTAATGGCATAACTGATAAAAATGTCTAGTGACCATGCTGTGTGCTTTATATAGGTATTTCCTCTTAATGCCAAGCAATAGAGCAAAGAAAGCATTTTTATTAGATTCTCTTTTTCCCACCTTTTGTCACACAGTGGCAATTTGCAGCTACTGGTAATTAAAATGACATTAAGTAACATTGTTTTCAGCTATACAATATTGCTCAGTAAAACTCTCATAGAAAAAGCATCATTAATCTAAAAACTCAATTATACAATAGGTATTACTCTGTCCCAGTGTGAAAATAATGATACATGGTAAAATCACCTACAGAGAATAATTCAGTTTGGAATTTATTCATATACAAATTTTTACTATTTTTTTTTTAATTGAGTCATGTATACGTGATTTGTCTGACCAACATTTCTGAAAGCTTATACTATAGAAAAATTCTGACTAATTCTTTCTTTGAAAATACACAAGACTGTTAGAGATTTTAGACAGTGCTTGAACAATGTGTTTAGAAATTATTATAGAAGAATAATGAAAACAGATTTGCTACAACAAATACTTTGTTTCTCTTTCTCCCTTTATCACTGCTTACTTGTTTTCCTATTTCCTTCTTTCCTCTTTCTCTTTTAACCCTGCATAAGTCTCTTTGTTATTTCCAAAATAGGCAATTTAGCATATTACTAAATTATTATATTCATTGCCTTTCATTTAATAAGACAGTGCTTTATCACTGATCCACCATGACTCATTATTAGGTTTTGAGACATAGTAAAATTCAATTATATTATATATA
>NW_006922233.1:485745-487620 GCF_000298275.1 Orycteropus afer afer | reverse complement strand
ATCCTGGACTCTGCCAGAAGAATGAACAAATCTGTCCTTGAAGAAGTGAAGCAGGAGTGCTCCTTAGAAGCAAGAATGGAGACTTTGTCTCACATAGTTTGGTCATATTGTCAGAAGGAACCATTCCCTAGAGAAGGATATTATAGTTGATGAAGTGGATGGTCAGCGAAAAAGGGGAAGACCCTCAACAAGGTGGATTGACACTGTTGCCCAATGATGGGCTCAAGTATAGCCAGGGTTGTGATGATGACACAGGACAAGGCAGTGTTTCCTTTTGTTGTACATGGGGTCACTATGAGTTGCGCTGACTGGATAACACCAAACAACAACACAAAGTGGGGGTGGAAATTGAACTGGGAGGTTAGGAGTGCATTAGGAAGGAGTTTGTACTTCCCCTTTTTGTAATGCATGGGATTTGTCCTTTATGAAGTAAAATTAAACCCGTTGCCTTTGAGTCGATTCCAACTCATAGCGACCCCCATTGGGTTTCCAAAGTGGTAAACCTTTACAGAAGTAGATTGCCCAGTCTTCCTCCCATGGAGTGGCTGGTGGGGATGAAGAGCCTTGGAAACACAAGGGGTCACTATGAGTCTGAAATGATTCGATTGCAATGAGTTTGGATTCTTGAGGGTGTTTTTTTGGTTTCTTCATGTGTGGTATCCTTAATATCATCCCACAACTCATCTGGTTTTCAGTTATTTGTGTTCATTATATCACATCTATTCTTCAGACAGTTCCTGAATTTAGGTGGTGTATAATCAAATATATAATGTTCCTGGAAGAAGTACAGCTGGAATGCTCCTTGAAAGTGAGAATGACCAGATTTTGTGTCACCTACTTTGGGAGCTCTGGTGGCATAGTGCCTAAAATATTTGACTGCTAACTAGAAGGCCGGAGGTTCAAACCAACCAGCCACTCCTCAGAAGGAAGGTTGGACAATCTACTTCCGTAGTGATACTGCCTCGGAAACCCAAGGAGAGGTCATTATGGGTTGTATCCCACTCGGTGGCGAACACAACAACAATGCTTTGGTTAGGTTCTCAGAAGCGACCATTCTCTGGAGAAGGGTATGGTGTTTGGTAAAGCAGAGTGTCAGTAAAAGAGCGAAAGGCTCTCAACAAGATGGACTGAATCAGTGGCTGTAGTGATGAGCTCAGGTATAGCAAGGATTATGAGGCTGGCGCGGGACAGGGCAGTGTTTAATTCTGTTATACATAGGTTTTATATGAGTTGGAGCTGACTTGATGGTACCTAACCACAACAACAAAATCAAGATCATATATTGGCTCTCACGGAGTTGTTTTAATATTCCTCAGCTTTAATTTCAACTTGCCTATGAGCAATAGATGGTCTATTCCACAGACATGTCCTGGCCTGGTTTTGGTTGAAGATATTGATCTTCTCCATCAACTCTTTCCACAGATGTAGTCATTCTGTTTTCTTTGTAATGTATCTGGTGAGGTCCACATGTATAGTGGCTGTTTATGTTGTTGAAAAACATTTTCAATGAATAAGTTGTTGGTCTTGCAAAATTCTATCATAAGATCTCCAGCATCAATTCTTTCACCAAGACCATATTTTCAAAGTCCTAATGATTTTTCTTTGCTATTCATAAGGTTTTCCCTGGCCAATTCTTTCAGAAGTGGATGGCCTCTTCCTTCTTCCTAGTCTGTCTCAGTCATAAGCTGGGCTGTTACCTGTGCACCAGGTGCATCTCGCTGGATTTTAAACAGCAGAGGCTCAGCCTCAAAACTCACGTCTACATGTTACCACAGTAGGACAAACTGACAGACAAGTGTGTCCTGCTGTTGGAGACCTCTTGTATCACCCCCACCTGGGTCCCTGTGGCTGACTGTTCCTCTGTCTGGCTTCCTG
>NW_006922233.1:480408-484840 GCF_000298275.1 Orycteropus afer afer | reverse complement strand
TGGATTGATACGGTGGCTGCGATGATGGGCTCAAGTATAGCAGGGATTGTGGGGCTGGCGCGGGATTGGGCAGTGTTTCGTTCTGCTGTGCATGGGGTCATTATGAGTCGGAAATGACTCGATGGCACTTAACAACAACAACAACAAAAACAACAATGAGTTTTCTTTGTTTCCAACTTTTGCATTCAAATCTCCAGTAACAATCAATACATCTTCATTGAATGTTTGGTTAATTTCAGACTGAAGAAGTACACAAAAATCTTCAATTTCTTCATCTTAGGTTTTAGTTGTGGTTGTGTAAATTTGAAAAATGTTAGTATTAACTCGTGTTCTTTGTAAGCATATGGATATTATCCTATCACTGATAGCATAGTACTTCAGAATATCTCTTGAAATATTTTTTGTGATGATGAATGTGACATCATTCCTTTTCATTTTGTCATTCCTGGCGTAGTAGATTATATGATTCAAAATAGCCAATATGAATCCATTTCAGCTCACTAATGTCTGTTATAGGAGCTCCAGTAGCATAGTGCCTAAGACACTTTACTTCTTACCAGAAGGCTGGCAGTTCAAACCCACCAGCCACTCCTCAGAAAGAAAGAAGGTTGGGCAGTATTCGTAGTGATACTGCCTTGAAAACCCAAGGAGGGGTCGTTATGAGTCGGGTCTGACTTGATGGCACATAACAGCAGTAACAACAACAACAACAAATTATTTTATATTGATCTTTATCCATTCCATTTCATGTTTGACAACTTCAAATTTTCCTATATTCCTTCCAAATTTTCTACATATTTTGTACATTCCATGTTCCTATTATTAATGTATATTTACAGCTGTTTCTTCCTATTTTGAGTCATGTCCCATCAGCAAATGGAGGCCCTGAAAGCTTTACTCCATCCACATGATTAAGGTGGACTCCATTTTAAGAACACAATTCTTCCCTAATAGCATTTTGAGTGCCCTCTGACTTGAGGGGCTTATCTTCCAGCATTATACAGGACAATGTTTCAGGGCTGTTCATAACATTGTCCAGTAAAATATCACACAATGTGTCACTGCTATTCTAAGGTTTTCACTTACCAGTTCTTCGACTAGAGGATGGCCTCTTCCTTCCTTTCAGTCTGTCTTAGTCCGGAAGCTCCACTGAAACCTGTCCACCATGGGAGACCCTGCTATTATTTGAAATACCAGTGACATAGCTTCTAGTCTCACATCAGCACACAAGCCAGCACAGTATGACAAAGTGACAATTGGTGGTGCTGCTTTGGATAACAATTATGAATTATATCACAATACTGAAATAAATAACACACTATTATTTATTGATTATATTTTCTTTAAGAAAATGTTTCAAACACTTATCTCTATTCGGTTTTGAATAAAAAAATATCAGTCAAACTATATGATTATTATTCCAAAAGAGAGAAAGTTTGTGTGTATATGTTCTTGGATAACATGTCTGCCTCTAATTTTAAGAATTCTTAGATCTCTGGGACTACATAACTTCCTCAATTTAACACTAAAATACCAAATATTATTTTTAATGCTCTGGTAGCATAGTGTCTAAGGCATTTGACTACTAACCAGAAGGCTGGCACTTGAAATCCACCAGCTACTTCTTGGAAGGAAGTTTGGGCAGAATATTTCTGTAGTGATACTGCCTTGGGAACCCAAGGAGGTGTCACTATGAGTTCATTCAGTTCAACTTGACGGCAGTGAGTATTTTGATAATTAAAAATATAAAAACTTCTATCAATACTGAAATTTCAGAAAACTAAAAGATGTTTTATGTTATCTGATAGAAAAATTTCTTAAAAGTCCACATTTAGGCTAATTTTTCCTTTACACAAGACAACATTTACAAAAAACAACACTAAAACAAGAAAAATAAAATAAAAAAGCAAAAAAGGAACATGGAACTCATATATAATTGTTTTCTAATAAATATTAATGTAATATTATGACATTGGACATTATAACTAATTAACATCAGAGATAGGGTATTTATACCTGTTGAGATATGAGTAGGTATACTGTTGGCAGTAGCACTTTTAAAGAGGACAATGAGTAGCAATTGTGAGTCTAAGACGTACTTAGAGGCATGATGAGTCAAGCTATTTCTTTTCCTTAACTTAATAGGTTTTAAAACAAGAAGCTACATAATTTTCATGAAAGAAAAATCCACTTAAGTAATATTAAATACAGAGTAATTTTTAATGTCAAAAATCACATTACATTAATGCTCTTCATTTAATTGACAAGGACAATTCAATTGCTACACTATCAAATTCTGCCATTAAAGAAATATAAATATTAATTGTCTCCTAATTTTAGTACTCAGAGACTTTCCCTAATTTCCTAATTACTTGGAATGTTTTGTACAGCTTTTTCACTTAGAAAGAGTATTAGAATTATTAGCCCAGTGGGGACTACCTTTCACATTGTCTAGTGTTGTATCTATTTCAGTTTCATACATCTTCATTACTTTGATTTTAAGAAGTTTCTCTTTTCAAAATTTTCATTTGAAATGATTTTTTTCTGTTATTTTCATTCAAAGATATATATTTTGGAAATATTTAAGTTTTACAAATGTTAATTGTAGTGGAAGATTTTTTTTCCTCCAAGTCTATCTTGCCAGTTTTCAAGCCCTAAGAAAACCTAAATCAGATAGCATATTATTTATTTTTAAGTTATTATTTGGGTGAAAATATACAAAGCAAACTGGTTTTCCATTTAACAAGTCATACACATTTTATTTTGTGATGTCGATTGCGATCCCCACAGTGTAACAACACTCTTCCCACTTCCTCCCTGTGTTTACTGTTTCCTTCATCCTTCAGTCCTATCCTTCCCTACCCTCTGAACTCTATCCCTAAGAGCTTATAAAAACACTGACTTTTTGAACTCATATGGTTGATTGTTCTAATGAGTGCATACCTCCCTGGTGTTATTGCTCACCTAATATGCCTATCAATTGTTTGGCTGAAAATTGAGCCACCGGTTGAATTCAGTTTCAAGCTTGAAGGGTGACTGTGAGCCATATTCTCAGAGGTTCCCCTCATCTCTATCAGACCAGTAAGCCCTGGTCTTTTGTATGATTTCAAGTTTTGTTCCCATTTTTCTCTCACTCTATCTGATACCTCCTGTTGTGATCCCATTCAGTGATATCAGATATTTTGATTTACTTTTTAGTCTTTTGACTCTAGATGATATTAGATTAATTGCACACTTTATATATATGTGTGTATGTGTGTGTGTGTGTGTGTGTGTATATATACATAATAGGCAAAGAAACTTAATGTAATCAAACATTGCTTTGCTTTTGTGGATATAGAGGCATGTCATATCACTAACAGTAAATGACAACACTTAGTTAGCAATATAGGAGCTCTGGTAGCATAGTGCCTGAGGCTGGAGGTTCAAACCCACCAGCCACTCCTCGGAAGGCAGGTTGGGCAATCTACGTCTGTAATATAGTGCTTTGGAAACCCAAGGAGGGGTCGCTATGAGTCGGGGCCAGCTCGAAGACACATAACAACAACAGTTAGCAATATAGTGTTATAGAGTCCAAATACATCCATTCGTTTCTCATATATTCTTGTGTGATTTTCTCTTTTCTATGGTGTGGTGGTTAATACTATGTATGTTTAGATATGTCAAGATTTTCAGTGGTTCAGCAGACACTTTGTATTCACCCTCTGTTTTGTGATCTGATGTAAATAGCCAATCAGTTGGAAGGAACTTTCTTTTGTGGTGTGGCCTTTGTTCAGTATATACCTACTCCTTACTCACCCTCTGCAATTCCTCCTTATATATCCAAGGTGGTATCTTTATGGAAGTAGATTGTCTAGTCATCCTATTCGTCCTTCCGAGGAGTGGCCAGTGGGTTTGAATAGCCACCAGTCAAATGTCTTAGGCACTACACAACCAGAGTTTCTCCCTTATCCACGATCTCTTTATTTGACATTTTGCATTTATGACTATACTGAGAAAAATAAAAATAAATTCTATTCAACTGTAATGTGCATTAATGATGTATGTCAGGCAGTAATTAATACTGAGGTGTGAAACAATAGTAAAGCTAGTTATAATGGTTAAGGTTATGTGTCAACTTGGCTGTGCCATGATTATCAGTGTTTTAGCAGTTATATAATAATGCAATTTGGTAGTTATGTAATGATGTATTTGGAAGTTATGCAATGAAGAAATTTGGAAGTTAAGTAATGATGACATTTGGCAATTATATAATGATAAAATCATCCTACATTTTGTGATCTGATTTAATCATCCTCCACTTTTGCATAAGGATGATTTTCATATAGCAACCTGATCAAGTAGAAATAAAACATGTCTATAAGTGAGGACACATGGGTCTTAAGGCAAAGTTCATATGTTTTCGATCCTGCCTTCACCACTTGGTCTGATC
>NW_006922233.1:464474-479441 GCF_000298275.1 Orycteropus afer afer | reverse complement strand
GGCTTTGGTGAAAGGAATGATTCCAGAGATTACATGATAGAATTTTGGAAGAACAACAAATTATCCATTACAAATACCTTTTCTCAAAAACATGCAGCAGCAGCAGCAGCACACTGCTGTCAAGTCAGATCTGACTCACAGCTACCCTCCTTGGGTTTCCCTGGTGGTATCACTATGGAAGTAGATTGCCCCAAAATGGCAACTACTCACATGGACTTTGCCAGATGGAATACACAGAAGTGAAATTAATTGCATCTGTGGAAAGTGACAATGGAGAATCCAATATCATCACTCCAAAAAGGCCACACATCAACTGTGGATGAAACTATCAATTGCTCATATGCAAGTTTAATTTTAAGTGGAAGAGTATTAAAATAGGTTCACGAGAGGCAAAATACAATCTTGAATAACTTTCACTTGAATTTAGATATCATCTGAAGAATAGATTTGATTCATGGAATGCTAATGACCAAAGATGAAATGAGTTATGAGATGACATCAAGTACATCATACATGGAGAAAGTAAATGATTTTTAAAAAGACAAGAAAGAATGAAAACAAAATGGATGTCTGTAGAGACTTTGAAACTTGCTCTTGAATGGAAAGTAGTTAAAGTGAATGGAAGAAAGATGATTAAAAGAGCTGAAAATTTAAAGGCACAGCTTGAGAAGACAAAATAAAGCTTTATAGTGAAATATGCAAAGACCTGGAATTAGAAAACAAAAACGGAAGAACATCCTTAGCATCTCTCAAGTTGAAAGAACTGAAGAAAAAATTCCAGCCTGGAGTTGCAATATTGAAGGATTCTATGGGCAAAATATTTAACAATGCAGGAAGCATCAAAAAAGATGGAAGGGATATACAGACACTCTGTACCAAAAACAATTGGTTGATATTCAACCAATTCAGAAGGTAGCACATTATTAAGAACCAACGGTATTAGAGGAAGAAATTCAAGCTCCACTTAAGGTATTGGAGAAAAAACAAGGTTTCAGGAATTGAGAGAATACCCACTGAAATGTTTCAATAAAAGGAAGCAAAACTGGAGACACTCATTTATATCAAAAAATTCGGAAGACAGACAATGGGCTGATGGAAAAAGATCTATATTTGTGCTCATTCCATAGAAATATGATCTAACAGAATGTGAAAAGTATCAAACAATGCTATTGATATCACATGCCAGTAAAATCTTGTGGAAGATAATTGAAAAATGGTTGCAATGCATTGACAGGCAGCTGTCAGAAATTCAAGCTGGAATCAGAAGATGTAGAATGAGGTCAATTAGAACTGATGTTAGATGGATCTTAGCTGAAAGAACAGAATACCAGAAAGTTGTTTGTCTGTTTTATTGAGTATGAAAAGATACTGCAGTGTGTGTGTATTATAGCAAATCATAGATAACATTGCAAAGAACTGGAATTCCAGAACTCTTAATTATGCTCATGAGGATCCTGTACATAGACCAAAAGGTAGTTATTTGAACAGAACAAGGGGAAACTATGTGGTTTAAAATCAGGAAAAGTTTGCATCTGGAGTGTGTCTTTTTGACATACTTATCAATCAGTATGTTGAGCAAGTTATCTGAGAAGCTGGCCTGTATGAAGGGTAACACAGTGTCAAGATGGAAGAAAGATTCATTAATAACTTTTGATATGCTTTTGAAACAACCTTACTTGCTGAATGTGAAGAACACATTATGCACTTACTGATGAAGATCAGAGATTACAGCTGTCAGTATGAATTGCACCTCATTATAAAACAAAAATCCTCACAAAGGAACCAGGAAGTGACTTCACAATATGGAGATAATATTGAAGTTGTCAAGAAGTTCATTTTACTTGATCCACAATCAATATCCACAGAAGCAGCAGTCAAGACATCAAACAACATATTACATTGAGGAAATCTGCTGCAAAAGACATCTTTAAAGTGTTGAAGAGCAAAGATGTCACTTTGAAGACAGGTGCACCTAACTCAAGCCATTGTATTTTCAGTAGCCTCATGTGCACATGACAGCTGGACAATAAAAAATAAAAAAATAAAAATTGTTAGAAGAATTGATGCATTGGAGTTGTGGTGTAGGTGAAGAATATTTAATGTACCATGGACTGCTAGAAGAATGAATAAATCTGTCTTGGAGGAATAATAGCTGGAATGCTCTTAGTTGGGGAAATGGCTAGACTTCTTCTCATATACTTTGATTATATTGTCAGAGGGACTGGTCTATGGAACACATTAACGGCTATAACAATGGGCTCGAGCATAGAAAATATTGTAAATTTGGTGTAAAATTGGGAACTATTTCATTCTGTTGTATATAGGGTCATTATGAGTAAGAACCAACTCAGTGTCACCTAACAACATAGTAACAGTCCCTACATCCACATGAATGAACAGAAGTATTCAGCCTGCTATCTGACTCATAGCTTTGAGACTTGCCAGCCCTCAAAATTGTGTAATTATTTGCTGGAAGTAAATCTATCTTTCTATATATTAATATATAAACTTTACTGGTTTTGTTTTTCTAGAGAACCCAAACTAAAACACATGTTCCTAGTTTTAGTATATCATCTCTATTATAGAACTTTGGTAGGGGGTTTTAGAAATGCATGCCATTATAATATATTGTTCTTTGTTCTCATCCAGTCAGATTGTGGTGGCCTTATGTATGTTGTTGTTGTTTGCTACCCTCAAGTCGATTTTGACTCATCATAGTGACCCTATGTACAACAAAATGAAACAATGCTTGGTCCCATGTCATCCTCACAATCTTTTCTATGCTTGAGCCCATTGTTACAGCCACTGTGTCAATCCATCTCATTGAAGGTCTTCCCCTTTTTGGCTTTAGCCAAGCATGATATCCTTCTCCAGAGAATGGTCCAGAATTCCTGGTACAAACCATTAAGGAACTCCAGTGTTGCTCCAATTTGTTGAAACATCTCAAGGGATATTCTGCTGATTCTCAAAGCCTTATTTTTCACCAATTCTGTCAGTGCAGCTTGGACCTCTTCCTTCAATACTATTGGTTCTTGATCACATGCTAACTCCTGAAATATTTGAACACTTGAAAAAAAAAAAAAATGATGCTCTATCTCTGTACTCCTTCTATCTTCTTTTGATGCTTCCTGCATAGTTCAATATTTGCCCATAGAATCTTTCAATGTTGCAACTTGAGGCTTGAATTTTTTCTTCAGTTTTTTCAGCTTGAGAAATGCCAAGTGTGTTATTCCGTTTTTGGTTTCTAATTCCAGGTCTTTCAACATTTCATTATAATACATTATTTTTTCTTCTGTAGTTGCCCTTTGTACAGATTATTCTGTACAGATATTTAACTTCATCATTTCTTACATTCACTTTAACTACTCTCCTTACTAAAAGAAGTTTCAGAATCTCTTTTGATATCCACTTTGGCCTTTTCTTCCTTTCCTGTCTTTATAATGGCTGCTTTCTTCATGTATGACATTCTTAATGTCATCACAATTTGTCTGGTCTTCAATCACTGGTGTTCAATCTATGCATAAAATATATTCTTCAGATGATCTCTAAATTCAGGTAGGATATTCTTAAAGTCACATTTTGGCTCTCATGAACTTGTTTTAATTTTCTACAGCTTTAATTTGAGCTTGCATGTGAGCAATTCTGTTTGACAACCTGTTTCTGGCCTTATTTTAACTGAATATATTGAGCTTCTCTATTGCCTCTTTCCACAAATGTAGTCGATTTAGTGCCCATGTATTCTATCTGGTGAGGTCCACATGTATAGTCACCATTTATGTTGTTGAAAAAAAGTATTTGCAATGAATAAGTTATTGGTCTTGCAAAATTTTTATCATTCTATCTCCAGTGTCATTTCTTTATAGATTTTGAATTTTTTTTTTTTTTTTTACCATGAATGCGACAGCACCCTACTTCAATTTTCCATTCCAAGTATAATAGATCATACAAGTTTTCATTCAAAATGGCCATTTTGGCTCACTGTTGCCAAGGATATTGATCTTTACATATTCCATTTCTTTTCTGACAACTTCCAATTTTCCTAGATTTATACTTTGTACATTCTACGTGCAGATTATTAATAGGCATTCACAGCTGTTTATTCTAATTTTAAATCATGTCTCATCAGCAAATGAACATTTGGAAAGCTGTACTAATTTTACATCATTAATGTTGACTCTACTTTGTGGAGACCATTCTTTCCCAGTAGTATTTTGAGTGCTTTCCCATCTGATAGGCTAATCTTTGGGCACTAAATCAGACAATATTTAATTGTTCTTCATAAAGTTTTCCAGTAGTGCTGCAGACAGTATTTCACTGATATTCATAATTCAGTGGCCATTTTTTTTTTTTTTTCCCCCAGAAGTGCATGGCCCTTTCCTTCTTCCTTGTCTGCCTTAGCTTAGAAGCTCCGCTGAAACCTCTCCAGCATGAGTGACCCTGCTGGAATTTGAAATATTGGTGGCATAGCCTCCAGCCTCACAGCAACAAGCAAGCCATCACAGAATGACATACTGACAGATGAGTAGTGAGACCTTATGTACAAAAGAATAAAATGTTGCCCAGTCTGCATCTTCACTTGTTTGTTGTCTTTAAAATCCTGATTTTGGTTATTGTGTCAATTCATCTTAGTGAGTGTTTTCCTAATTTTCATTGGCCTTCTGTTTTCCCAAACATGATATCCTTTTTTATTGAAAGGTCTTTCCTCATGATATGTCCAAAGTAAGTGTTTCAAAATCGCACTACCCTCCATTCTAAGGAGCGTATAAGCTTGTATCATTAGGAAAGTTATGAAGAGGCATCTTAATTTGATGGTAGTGTATCAGTTAGAAACCTTTTCGCTCTATATGCCTAGAAGCCCTACCTACACTGACTAAAGCAAAGGAAGAAATGGATTCATATGTATTAACAAGTTCAGATGTTCCATTCTATTCATCCATAGCTGTATTTAGAGTTAACAACATTATCTTTTCTCTACTTCTCATTTCCAAGTTCTTCTTTATATTGTGTTGTCTTTGCCTTAGGCTTTAAGTGATAGCAAAATTATAGCCTCTGGTATAGTTTAACATCCTTAGGATTCCTGCTTCAGTAAAAAAGAATAAGAGTCTATTTCCCAGAATCTTAAAAAAATATTATTTGTCTATCACTTTATATATTTATTTTATTCATGCTGATTGGAATGTAAGCTCTTTGAGGACAGAAATTTTATTTTCCTTCCACACTACATAAAGCACATTATAGAAATGGGAAAAAAATAAAAAAAGCCTCTTTGGCTTTAATTGCTTTATGTATATAATTCTGAACTAAATTACTGTATACATAGGAATAAGACAAAATGATTTTTTAGACTGAAATCACATGTTCCAAATTGAGCAAACTCGACTCATAGCGACCACTCCTTGGCTTTCTGAGGTGTTATAACTACGGAAGTAGATTGCCCAACCTTCCTCCTGAGAGTGGCTGGTGGGTTTGAACTGTCAGCCTTCTGCTTAGCAGTCAAATGCCTTAGACACTATGTTACCAGAGCTCCTTCCAAATTGATACTGAGAGGCAAATCAGTTTCATTAGAATAGCTTAGAAAGAAAGCAGAAGGAGGGCTTCCAAATAAGTACTTGCATATTTTACCAGAAAGAGTTATAAATAATGAGTTACAAATATCCACTATATGACAAATATTTTGGCTCCTCATATGTACACATACCTGTTTCTATATGTATATACATATATCTCTTAAGGGAGCTCTGGCAGCATAGTGCCTGAGGCACTTGACTGCTAACCAGAAGGCTGGTGGTTCAAACCCACCAGCCACTCCTCAGAAGGAAGGTTGGGCAATCTACTTCCATAGTGATATCACCTCGGAAACCCAAGGAGGGGTCACTATGATTCAGATATGACTCGATGGCACATAACAATAACAACAACAACAAATATCTCTTAAAAATTGTATCCACCTTTTAGTAAATTATACAAAATTAATCAACCACAACATAACCATCTTCAAGGCAGATGCCTCTAGTGAAAAATCCTGGAATTCTGGGTAATATTCTGTTCACGAGGTCACGTCCAAAATATGCTACTCATGGTCTGGCAACTGATAGACAAATAGTATATTTAATCATTCTTACACCTCCAACAAAAATTGTGAAGAGGCAATAATGTCATATGTTAATAAATATCATTTTCACGTCTTAAGAAAGTGACAGAAGATGTGTGACATTTACAATACCTGTAACAATAGTTTACTTGTATGTTTATTTTCATCCTTTAATTAATTAATTAATTATTCATTTAATTAATTCAAAGGACTGAAGAAGAATTGATGCTTTTGGGTTGTGGTGTTGGCGAAGAATGCTGAAAGTACTGTGGACTGCTAAAAGAACTAAAAGGTCTGTCCTGGAGGAAGTGCAGCCAGAATGCTCCTTGGAGAGGAGAACAGCCAGACTTCATCTCACCTTCTTTGGTCATATTGTCAGAAAGGACCATTCCCTGGAGAAGGATGTCATGCTTGGTAAAGTGTGGGATCAATGAAGGAGGGGAAGGCCCTCAACGAGATGGATTGACACAGTGGCAATGGTGATGGGCTCAAGTATAGCAAGAATCATGGAGCTGGCTCAGGACTGGAGATTGTTTCGTTCTGCTGTGCATAGGGTCGCTATGAGTCGGAGACTACTTGACGGCACCTAACAACAATTAATTCATAAGTATTAAATGGGAATTTTCTGTACCTCAAAAAATGTAATAATAATAGTATCACATAACCCAACACATTCTAATAGTAAATGCCCTGGATATGTGAGTGCTGCTAAAATATCAAGAAACCAGTTTTGTGTCTATATTCGTCACAATCTTTAGCCTTGTTGTTGTTGTTAGGTGCTGTCGAGTCATCTCCAACTTATAGTGACCTTGTGCACAACAGAACAAAATACTGCCCAGTCCTGTGCCAGGCTCACAATCCGTGCTATTCCTGAGCCTATCATTGCAGCCACTGTGCCAATACACCTTTTTGAGAGACTTCTCCTTTTTTGTTGACCCTCCCTTTTACTAAGTATTATATCTTTCTCCAAAGAATGATCCCTTCTGACAACATGACCAAAGCAGAGCAAATTAAGTCTGGCAGTTCTTGCCTCCAAGGAGCATTCTGGATGCACTTATTTCAGGACAAATTTGTCAGTTATTTTAGCAGTACATGGTACTCTCAGTATTCTTTGCCAACACCACAACTCAAAATCCTCAACTCTTCTTCAGTCTTCTTTATTCATTGTCCAGCTTTCACATACATATGAAGTGATTAAAAATACCATGGCTTCGGTTAGGTGCACCTTTGTCTTCAAGGAGATACCTTTGCTCTTCAGCACTTGAAAGAGGTCTTTTGCAGCAGATTTGCCCAATGAAATATGTGGTCTGATGTCTTGACAGCTGCTTCTATTGGTGTTGACTGTAGAACCAATTATATGAAGTCTTTGACAACATGACATCATATCATGATGCTGCTTTTCTTGTCCAGTTGTGAGGATTTTTGTTTTCTTTATACTGAAGTGCAATCCACAAGGCAGACTGTAGTCTTCAATGTTCATCAATAAGTGCTTCAAATCATCTTCATTTTCAGCACACAAGGTAGTGTCATTTGCATACTGCTGGTTGTTATGAGCCTCCCTACAATCCTGAGGCTATATTCTTCATATAGTCCAGCTTCCTGGATTATTTGTCCAGCATATAAATTGAATATGTGTAGTGAAAAGATACAACCCTGAGAAACTCTCTTCCCAACTTTAAAACATGCAGTATCCTCTTGTTCTATTCGAACAATAGCTTCCTAGTCTATGCACAGGTGCTTCATGAGTACAATTAAATGTTCTGGAATTTCCATTCTTCTCAAGGTTATCCATAATTTGTTATGATTCCCATATTCAAATGCTTTTTCACAGTCAATGAAACACAGGTAAACAACTTTCTGGTATTCTTTGCTTACAGCCAAGGTCCATCTTCCATGACCAGTGATATTGGTCATTTCTCATCCTCTTTTGAATCCATCTTGCATTTCTGGAAATTCTCTGTCAATATATTCCTGCAACCATTTTTCAATTATTGTCAGTAAGATTTTACTTGTGTGTGATATTAGTGATGTTGTTCAATAATTTCCACATTCTGTGGGATCACTTTTCTTTGTAATGGGTACAAATACAGGTCTCTTTCAGTCAGGGGACCAGGTAGCTGTCTTCCCAATCTCTTGGAATAGCCAAGTGTGTGCCTCCAGCATGGCATCTGTTTGTTGAAACACCTCAATGGGCATTATATCAACTCCTGGAACCTTGATTTTCACCAATTCCTTTAGTGCAGCTTTGTTTTGTTCCTTCAATACCATTAGTTCTTGGTCACATGCCACCTCCTGAAATGTCTGAACATCAACAAATTCTTTTTGGTACAGTGGCTCTATGTATTCCTTCCACCTTCTTTTATTGTTTTCTGCATCATTCAATACATTGCCCATAGAATATTTCAGTATTGCAATTTGAGGTTTAAATTTCCTGTTCAATTCCTCCAGCTTGAGAAATGTAGAGCATGTTCTTCCCTTTTGGTTTTCTAACTCCAGGTCTTTGAATATTTAATTATAGTATCTTCTCAACCTGCTTTTTGAAATCCTCTGTTTAGGTCTTTTTCTTGTCATTTCTTCCATTTGCTTTAGCTACTCTCCCTTCAAAGGCAAGTTTCAGAGTCCCTTCTAACATCTTTTTTGTTCTTTTCCCTTCTTCCTTTTTTTTTTTTTTAAATAACATTTGGCTTTGTTCATGAATGTTGTACTTGATATCATCTCACAATTCTTCTGGTTTTAAGTCATTGGTGTTCAGTGCATCAAATCTATTTTTTTAGATGGTCTCTAAATTCAGGAGGGATATAATCAAGGCCATATTTTGGCTCTCATGGGTTTCTTTTCATTGTCTACCATTTTCCACTTGAACATAGGTATGAGCAGTTGATTGTCAGTTCCACAGTTAGCTCCTTGCCTTGTTTTGGCTGAAGATACTGTGCTCCTCCGTCCCCTCTTGCCACAGATGCAGTCAATCTGATTCCTGTGTACTCCCTCTGATGAAGTCCACATGTATAGTCACCATCTGTGTTGCTGGAAAAAGGTATTTGCAATTAATAAATCATTGTTCTTGCAAAATTCTATCATGTGAGCTCTAGCAACACTTCTATTATCAAGGCCATGTTTTTCCAACTACCAATGATTCTTCTTTGTTTCCAATTTTGGCATTCCAATCACCAGCGATAATAAACACATCTTGATTGCATGTTCAGTCAATTTCTGACTGTAGAACTTTGTAAAAATCTTCAATATCCTTATTTTTGGCTTTGGTAGTTGGTGCACAGATTTGAATAGTAGTATTAACTGTTCTTCCTTGTAGGCATATGGATGTTATCCTATCACTGATAGCATTGCACTTCAGGGTAGATCTTGATACATTCCTTGTGATGATGAATGTCATCCCATTCCTTTTCTCATTTTGTCTTTTGTCATTCCTAGAATAGTAGATCATATGATTATCTGATTTAAAATGGCCAAAACAAGTCCATTTCAGTTCACTAATGCCTAGGATATTGATCTTTATGTGTTCTGTTTCATTTTTGACAACTTCCAATTTTCTTAGATTCATACTTCATATGTTCCATGTTCTGATTATTATTAGAGGGTTGCAGCTTTTTTTTTCTCATATTGACTGATGCCACATCAGCAAATGGAGGTCTCAAAAGCTATACTCTATCCATATCATTAAGATTGTCTCTATTCTGAGGAGACAGCTCTTCCCAGTCATATTTTGAGTTTCTTCTGACTTGAGGGGCTCATTTTCTGGCACAATATTCTACAATGTTTCAGGGCTATTTATAAACTTTTTCAGAAATATATCACACAATGTGGCAGCAGGGAGCAGAGGCAGGCAGGGCTGGCAGCCAGAACAGATAAGGCAGGAGAGTGACAGCCCAGGTGGCAGGGAGCAGTAGCAGACAGGGCTGGAAGGAACAGGTAGGAGGTAGCCCAGGAGGTGAACAGAGTGGTTGGAACAGCTAAGGGAGATGAAATTGCCTGTTGTTTTTTTCATACTATGGTGGCTTGCTTGTTGCTGTAAGGCTGGAGGATGTGCCAGCAGGGGTACCTATGGTGAACCAGGTTTGGTAGAGCTTCCGGACTGTGATAGATTCAGAAGAAGGAAAAGGCCATCCACTTTTCAAAGAATTGGTGAGTGAAAAACCTTGAAGAGTAGTGAAACACTGTCTGATATATTATTGGAAAATTTTATGAATAACCCTGAAACATTGTCTGATACATGCTGGAAGATGAGCTCCTCAGGTTGGCAGGCACTCAAAATATGACTGGGAAAGAGCTGCATTATCAGAGTAGGGCCTACCTTAATAATATGGATAAAGTAGAGGTCTTGGGGCCTCCATCAGTGGAAGTGGCATGGCTCAATACAAGAAGAAATACCTACCAACATCCATTGATAATAGGAACAAGGAATGCACAAAGTATGGAATACATAAAGATTGATATCCTAGGCATTCGTTTTGTTGTTATGTGCCATCAAGTTAGACTGACTCATAGCAACCCCTCCTTGAGTTGCTGAGACAGTATCACTATGGAAGTAGATTGTCCAACCTTCCTTCCAAAGAGCGGCTGGTGGGTTTGAACCGCCAGCCTTCTGGTTAGTAGTCAAGTGCCTTAGGCACTACGCTACCAGAGCTCCTATCCTAGGCATTAGTGAGCTGAAATGGACCAGTTTTGGACATTTTGAATCAGAAAACCATATGATCCAATATTCCAGAAATGATAACTTGAAGAGGAAACAGTGGCATTCATTGTCATAAAGAATATTTCAAGATCTATCCTGAAGTACAATACTGTCAATGAAAGAATAATGTCCATCCACCCACAAGGAAAGCCAGTTAATACTATTATTATTCAAATTTACAAATCAGCCACCAAAGCCAAAGATGAGGAAAGTGAAGATTTTTATCAATTTCTGCAGTCTGAAATTGAGCAAATATGCAATCAAGATGTGCTGATTATCACTGGTGACTTGAATGCAGAAGTTGGAAACAAAGAAGAGTCACTGGTAGTTGGAAAAGTTGGCCTTGGAGATAGAAATAATGCTGGAAATAGCATGATAGGGTTTTGCAAGGCCAATGACTTATTCAATGCAAATACCTTTTTTCAACCAGATAAATGGTGGCTATACATGTGAACTTCACCAGATAGGAATCAGATTGAGTATATCTGTGGCAAGAGGTGATGGAGAAATTATCTTCAGCCAAAACAAGGCCAGGCACTGATTGTAGAACCAACCATCAACTGCTCATTTACAAGTACAAGGTGAAGTTGAAGACAATGAAAATAAGTTCATAAGAGCCGATATGCAACTTGATCATATCCCTCCTGGATTTAGAGTCCATTTAAAGAAAAGATTTGATGTATTGAACATTAGTGACCGAAAACCAGAGGAACTGTGGGATGACATCAAGAGTACCATCTACGAAAAAATCAAGAAGTCATTAAAGACTGGAATGGAAGAAAAGACCAAAATGGATATCAGAAGAGTCTCTGAAATTTGTGCTTGAACAAAGAATACTAAAGCATATGGAAGAAATGACAAGATAAAAGAGCTAAACAGAAGATTTTAAAGAGCAGGTCAAGATGACAAAGTCAATTGTTATAATGAATGTGCAAAGAATCAGTTAAAAAGCCAAAAAGGAAGAATACCCTCAGCATTGCTCAAGGTGAAAGATCTAAAGAAGAAATTTAAGCCTCAAGTTGAAATATTGAAAGATTTGATGGGCAATATATTTAATGTTGCGGGAAACATCAAAATAAGATGGAAAGAATAAACAGAGTCACTGTACCAAAAAGAATTGGTTGATGTTCATCCATTTAAGGAGGTGGCATATGATCAAGAACCAGTGGTACTAAAGGAAGAAGTTGAAGCTGCATTGAGGGAATGGCAAAAAACAAGGCTCCAGGAATTGAGGGAATATTCATTGAGAGATTTCAACAAAGGATTCCATACTAGAGGAACTTTCTTGGCTATGCCAAGAGATTTAGAAGACAGCTACTTGGCCAATTGACTGGAAGAGATACATATTTGTACCTATTCCAAAGAAAGGTGGTCCCACAGAATGTGGAAATAATCAAACAATATCATTAATATTGCACACAAGTAAAATCTTACTGAAAATAATTCAAAAAACAGTTGCAGCAGTATATTGACAGAGAATGTCCAGAAATGCAAGCTAGATTCAGAAGAAGTAGAATAAGGGATATCATTGGTGATGTCAGATAGATCTTGGCTCAAAGCAAAGAATACCAGAAATGTTTACTTGTGTTTTATTGACTATGCAAAAGCTTTAGATTGTTTGGATCATAACAAATTATTGGACAACATTGAGAAGAATGGAAGTTCCAGAACTCTTAATTGTGCTCATGAGGAACTTGTACATAGACCAAAAGGCTGTCTTTTGAAAAGAAGGAGGGGACACAGCATGGTTTAAAATAAAGAAGGGAGTGTGTCATGGTTGTGCCCTTTAACCATACTTATTCAATCTGTATGCTGAAGAAATAATCTGGGAAGCTGGACTATATGAAGAAGAATGTGGCATTAGGACTGGAGGAAGAGTCATTAACAACCTGAATTATGCAGATGACACAACTTTGCTTGCTGAAAGTGAGGATGAGTTGAAACACTTACTGATGAAGATTAAAGACTGCTGTCTGCTGTATGTATTACACATCAATATAAAGAAAACAAAAATCCTCAAAATGGGACCAATAAGCAGTATCATGATAAATGGAGAAAAGACTGAAGATGTCAAAGACTTCATATTACTTATTTCTTCAATCAACACCAATGGAAGCAGCAACAAGATATTAAATGTTTTATAACATTGGGCAAATATATGCTGTAAAGGACCTCTTTCAAGTGCTGAGGAGCAAGGATGATTCCTTGAATAAAGATGCTCTTGACACAAGCCATGATATATTCATTTACCTCATATGCATATGAGAGCTGGACACTGAATAAGGAAGACTGAAGAATGTTTGATGCTTTTGTTGTGGTGTTGGCAAAGAATGCTGGAAGTACCACGGATTGCTAAAGGAACTAACAAATCTGTCTTGGAAGAAGTGCAGCCAGAATGCTCCTTGAAAGTGAGAATGCCCAGACTTTGTCTCACCTATTTTAGTCATCTTGTAAGAAGGGACCATTCCCTGGAGAAGGATATCATGCTTGGCAAAGTGGAGGGACAACAGAAAAGGGGAAGGCCTTCAACAAGATTGTTTGACACAGTGGCTGCAACAAAGGACTTGAGTATAACAAATGCCATGGGGTTGGCAAAGGACTGGTCAGTGTTTCGGTCTGCTGTACATGAGGTCGCTATTAGAAATGTCTTGATGGCATCTAAGAACAAAAACATCAGAAAGTGTTTCGCTTCTATTCATAAGGTTTTCACAGGCTAATTCTTTGAGAAGTTGAGGGCCTTTTCTCCTTCTGTGTCTCTTAGCAGCTACCACAGTATGACAGACAGACAAGTTCATCTCCCTTAGTTGTTCCAAACTGGTCTGCTCACTTCACATCTCTTTCAAGGACTCCAAACCTGCTACACCACCTCACTTCCTTCCCAGCCACCTCAGGCTGCTCCAAACCTGCTGCACCACCTTGCTTCCTTCTGGTCCCCTGAGGCTGCTCTAAACCCACCATGCTTCCTCACGTCCTATATAGATTTAATTTATCTCTAGTGATCACAGCTGTGGAGAGTATATAACTTTGTGGATATTTTTTAGCTTTTTTTTTTTTTTTGTTCCCTTCTCTATTATGTTGGTGCCGGGCCTAAGGCTAAATGACAAATGACACCTAAACAGAAAATTAGCCTTTAAAACCAGCTACTCTGCAGAAGGAAGATGAGACAATCTACTTTCCTGCAGATTTACAGCCTTGAAAATCTAATATGGGTTGCTATAAATCGGAATCAACTCGATGACAGTGGGTTTTTTCTTTATACTGAGTGAAAGGAGGTTGGGAAGAAATGCTAGGTGTATTTGGCTTGTGTTTCCTGGAGTTTATAAGGCAGTCTGGTAGCAAGGAAAATGTAATATCAGATAGTTATTTGAAGTAGTCCTTGAAGATTGCTTACAGATTCAAAAATAAAAAATGCTTTCTATGGGATAGAATGGATTTTAAAGATAGTGTCTTTACATTCTTTTTTTTTTTTAATGCATTTTATTGAAATATAATTTATACACAAAACTAAAGTGAAATGGGTCAATGCATTTTTTTGCAGTGTTCCTGCCTCTCCCCTCCCACCCCTGACAACCAACAAAGAAAGTTTCCCTCCATAACAATGAACTAATACTATATTTGTCCTTCTGTAATTGACTTATTTCACTCAGCATAATGTCCTCCAAGTGCATCCATATTATATGGTGTTTTTGCAGACTCTACATAATTCTGTAGTGCTGCATAGCATTCCAGTATGTGTGTGAACCATAATTTGGTCATTCACTCTTCCGCTGATGGGCACGTAGGTTATTTCCATCTTTTTGCTATTGTAAATAGTGCTGCGATGAACATGAGTGTGCATATATCTGTTCCTATCCTGGCTCTCACCTCTCTAGGATATAAACCTAGTAATGGGATTGCTGGATCAAATGGTATCTCCAATTCCAACTTTCTAAGGAATCACCATATTGCTTTCCGCAGTGGTTGTGTCACTTCACAGTCACACAAGCAGTGTATGAGGGCCCCAATCTCTCCACATCCCCACCAGCATTTGTCATTTTCTGTCTCATTGAACCTTGCCATCAGTGCTGGGGTGAGACGGTATATCTCATTGTTGTTTTGATTTACATCTCACTGATGGCCAATGATTGTAAGCATCTTTTCATGTATTAGCTGACCACCTGAATATCCTCCTTGGTGAAGTGTCTAT
>NW_006922233.1:457325-464374 GCF_000298275.1 Orycteropus afer afer | reverse complement strand
TATGGAATTATCAGCAAATATGAATTTGTTGCTGTCATTTTTGTCATGTGCTTTTTCATTGTGTCAATTCCTTTGTTCTATATAATTTTCTAGGCTGAACTCATTTTATTTATTAATTATGTTATCACTTCCTTCATTGGTATTGTTTTAGTATTTGGTGAATATTTATGCTGGTCCTCTATTTTATTTTGATGTGAAGGTTTATCATTTTTCTTTGAGGTTAACCTGTGATTTAGAGTTTTCTTCCCAAGTTTAGAAGAGACTGTTCTATCTTGTAGATGTCTGAACCTCTCTACCTCCTAGAAGTTCTATAACAACACAGATTTTTTTCCCCTCATTTTGGTTTGTAGTTGTCCTCATCTGTCAGTTGGTGTCTGTGGTCCCCTGTTTACAGTCTTGCAG
This sequence comes from Orycteropus afer afer, assembly GCF_000298275.1. Classification (NCBI taxonomy): domain Eukaryota; kingdom Metazoa; phylum Chordata; class Mammalia; order Tubulidentata; family Orycteropodidae; genus Orycteropus; species Orycteropus afer. The sequence goes on along the minus strand of NW_006922233.1, from coordinate 463,972 downwards.
GATTATTTACTTTGGATACTTCCATAGCTGGATTATATCATCATGTGTGTTAATGGCCAGTTGTTGGTGGCTGTTGTTGCTTCTCTGTCTAAAGGGCTCCCTTTTGCATCTCTTCTAAAGTTGGTCTGGTTTGAACAAATTCCCTTAATTTCTGCTTATCTGGAAATGTCCTAATTTCACCATCATATTTGAGGGAAAATTTTGCTGGGTACATAATTTGTGGTTGGAAATTTTTCTCTTTCAGTGTTTTATATATACCATCCTGCTGTCTTCTCGGCTGCATGGTTTCTGTTGAGAAATTAGAGATTAATCTTATTGGTTGCCCCTTGTAGGTAACTTTTCATTTTGTCTGTGCTGCTCTCATGATTCTTTCTTTGTCTTTGGTTTTGGTGAGGTGGATGATGATACGTCTTGGTGTTTTTCTTTTTGGGGTTTATCCTCTTTGGGGTTCATTGGACTTCCTGAATGGATATATTCTCATCTTTCATCATATCAGGGAAGTTCTCCTCCAACAAATCTTGGACAATTTTCTCAGTGGTTTCATTTTCCTCTTTCTGTTCTGGAATTCCAATAATATATAGGTTATTCCTTTTGATGATATCCCACATAAATCTTAGGCTTTCTTCATTTTGTTTTGATCTTTCTACTGATTGATCCCTTTCCAAAGAAATATTCAGGTATTTATCTTCCATCTCATTAATTCTGTCTTCCATTGCATCCATTCTACACCTTTGCCCTTTCAATGTGTTATCTATTTCTGAAAATTTAATATTAATCTCCTGGATTTCTATCTGTAGATTTTGAATCATTTCTAATTTTTCATTTATTTTGTCATTTTGTTCTTGTATTTTCTTCCAAAATTCTTCTAGGGTTTTGTCTGTGCTTTCCTTGGTCTTTTTCTCAATCTTTTGAAAATAACTAAATATAATTCTTTTGAATTCCTTGTCAGGGAGTTCAATGCTGCATCTTTCTCAGGGACATGTTTTGTGTCTGTTTCTCCTGCTTTATCTTGCTTCTTTGTGTGGACTGTGATGCTCTGTTGTCTCCAAGGCATTGTGATTTTTTTTGTTTATATTTAATTGGTAATTATATGTCGGAGTGATTTGCCCACAATTGTCATTTTCTTTGTTTTGTTTGTATGTTATCTATACAGGCAGGGTACTGTGCTGTGCTCCTCTATTTACTAGTTGACAGCACTTATACACTCACCACTTTCTCCTTTCCTTTGTCAACCTCTCATATGTCCTTGCCAACCCTGGCAAACAGAGCCTGTTCTTAGTTCCCTGGAATCTGAATGAGAATGCTATCACTTTAAAATCCAAAACGGTTGCCACTTGTAAACATTCAAAATGGCTGTGCCTGTCACTTTAAATATCCAAAATTGCTGCTGCTTGTAAATATTTAAATGCCTGCACCTTCGGTCATTTTATATATCCAAAATGTCTGCCACGTGTAAACAATCAAAATGGCTGCACTGTCTGGACAGCAGAAAGTCTACAGCTCAAGTTGTCTCCCTCCTTGCTGTTTCCCTTCCTAGTCATAGGGCATGAGAGCAGTTGTCCCTGTAGCCCTTGGTGACCAGGACTGATTTTTAGGTCAATTCTAAGGTCCCAACACCACTTGGAAATATTCAGGCGGAATATCCATGGCAATGGTTGTATTGCTGCATTTACTCATTTACTCATCTTCTTATTCCTAGATTTCAATCCAAACACCTATCTAATTTAAGTATATCTAGAGATGACATAAGCAACTCTGGTAGCATAGTGCCTAAGGCACTTGATTGCTAACCAGAAGGCTGGAGGTTCATATCCACCAACCACTTCTTGGAAGGCAGGTTGGGCAATCTACTTCCGTAGTGATACTGCCTCAGCAAACCAAGAAGGGGTCACTATGATTCTGGTCTGACTCAACGGCACATAACAACAACAACAGAGATGACATAAGGTTAAAAAAAAAAAAAAATCCTTTCCACTGTAGGATTCTGACCCAAGTTTGTGCCATTAGCTATGGGAATAAAATGATAAAATTAAATTGAAATAAAAAAATCATTTAGATGTAATTAAACATTGTCAAATTAGACATTATCTCATATAAAATTAGATTTTCAAGAATTGAAAAGTCAAGAATCTGAGATACACAGAAAAAAAAAATGGATATATGTTTAGAAGAGTGATGTGAGAAATATATTTTTTAAAAAATATTTTGTTTAATGATTTTACCTGTTGTTGTTGTTAGGTGCTGTCAACTCAGGTCCAACTCACAGTGACCCCATGTAAAACAGTACAACAGAATGAAACACTGGCTGGTCCTGTGCTCTCCTCACAAGCCCTGCTACGCCTAAACCCATCATTGCAGCCACTGTGTCAATCCATCTTATTGAGGTCCTTCCCTTTTTTCACTGACCCTCCAATTTGCCAAGCATGATATTCTTCTCCAGAGAATGGTGCCTTTTAATAACATGACCAAAGTAGGGGAGAAAAAGTCTGGCTGTTATTGCTTCTAAGGAGCATTTTGGGTGCACTTCTTCCGGGACAGATTTGTTCATCCTCCTAGCAGTCCATGGTACTTTCAGTATTCTTTGCCTGAGATTATTTAAAATATTTATTATGCATATATAACTTGGTGGGCATAAACACCAAGAACTTCCTTTCCTGACTTTATCATTATTTCTTTTTTACAGTCTAGCCACCCAAAGTCTTGTTCTCTGTGAGTTTCTTCCTTGGTAATTGGCAAATTTGTCTCTTTTCTCCTGCTTGAAACATACTTTGTTGGGTTCCATGGTCACATGTCTAATTTTTCCAGTTGATTACAGCAGGTTTGGGAGGATGAATATCCTTTGGGTAATCTGTAACAAACCCTTGTTGAGTTGAATGGGATTTTCTTTAGATAAGAGAAACCAAATTAAACCTATTTCTTCAAGTCCATTCTGATTCATGACAAGGCCATATATTATTGTACTTAACTGCTCCATAGTCTTTTCTGGACTATAATCTTCATGAAAGCAGATTTCCAGATCTTTCTCCCATAAGCTGCTTTGTGGATTTTAACCACCAACCTTTAGATTAGTAATCAAGCAGAAATCATTTCAGAGATTTCTTTATTTCAGAGAGTTTCTTCAGGGAATAAAATTGGATTTTCTTGCTTATAACTGATCACCACTTTGTAGATAAAAAAGAGAAAACAAAATTCCATTGCTGTTGAGTTGATCCCAACTCATGATGATTATATAGGATAGAGTAGAATGGAATTTTAGGGTTTCCAAGACTGTAACCTTTATGAAAGCAGACTGCCAGATCTTTCTCCTGCAGAAGAGCTGGTGTGTTAAAATTGCTGAACTTTTTGATTAGTAGTAAAGCATTTAAGCCACAGCTCCACCTGCACTCTCCCATCTTTAATTCTCAACCTATCTTCGTTTCAAAGGAAAACAAGTACTTTGATTAAAACTAAGCTAAACTCACAGCAATCAGGTTGACTCCGACTGCACAACATTTTAGGATAAGTAGAACTGCCTCATAGGGTTTCTAAGGCTGTAAATCTTTACCAAAGCAGACTCCCTTATATTTCTTCCATGGAGCAGCTAGTAGGTTTAAACTGCTAAACCTTGGGTTCGCAGTTCGATGCTTTAATCAGTACCACCACCAGACTTCTTTAGTAGTTTGATCAGATACTATTGAAGTTCTTTGAAATACTGTTTTCCATTGTTCTGTGTGATAGAGGTTTGTCCTGCTATTCAAAATTAGAGCATTCCACTGAAACTTTCATAGGCTGAAGTGGCATAAAGTAAATAAACAATTGCCATTAATTTTTACTGGGAAATTTTTTTAGCATCCCGAGAGCTAACAAATAATCTATCAAATAACACGTACAACCCAAAATAACACTAATATATAGTAAAAGCAGGACTGAGATGATAAATACATAGCCTATATAAAGAAATGATTTATGTATAGTATAGTTTCCAGAGACGGAGCCTGGTGATGCCTTTCCCATTGCTCTGGGGGCTTGCTTCCTCTTTAATGGCTTGCTTCAAAACAAAGGCTGAACTTTTTGCTTTCTTTCATAAAAGAAAAATCCACTTTTGACTTATTTCAGTATGTGAGAAAAGGCATTAATGTAAGTCTTCTGTAAAAGCAAACTGGCACAAGTAAATTTTTTAAAAAAAGAGTGATACCTGCATTATACTTGGGAGGAAATTTTTTTAAAGAAATTTAAGAGATTCATGTTGAGTATAATTTTGTCCTAATTCTTTAGTGAAGGAATAGTGGGAGCATTTTCAGGAGTCCTGATGTGGCATTGGTTAAAGTGCTTGTCTGCTAACCTAAAGATCAGCAGTTTGAACCTCCATGGGAGAAAGATACGACAGCCTGCCTCTGTAAATATTTATAGCCATGGAAATCCTATGGAGCAATTCTATTCTGTCCTATGAAGTTGCTAGGAGTTGAAATAGACTCAGTCACAATGTATTTTTGCTTTGTTTTTTTAGTATTTTTTGGTGAACTGCTGGTCTTTGCTCTAAAGTTGCCGTCTTCTACGAGAGCTTTGACATGAAGTGAATGAAAGTTGATTGATGTTTGGCATGGCACATGAGTCCTTCTCTGACTTCAAGGAGTAACTTGATAAAAATAGGAAGAACTTACAGGAGTAAGCGGAGGGTTTTATGAATATGAGAAAGGTTATGACACATGGAGTATAAGCAGAGATGCTTAGGATCTTGTTGACAAAGTGTGGAGAGCGGAAGAGGATGAAGAAAGAAGAGAAATAAGCAATCTCTCGACAGCGCTGATTTAGAATAAGGTTTAATGGTCTGAAGTGCCGATCCCAAAGCAGAATAAATGGAGACCATTGATCTGTTATAAGAAATGACTTCACAATAGACCTAGTGGATGAAACTCAGAGCATATGGCATTAGTCACCTGAGAAATATGAATGAGCTCAAGGGAAAGTAACTCTGCTATGAATATGTGACAACTTCTCCCCCTACTCCAAAATGTACCAGGTGAGGGTACTTTACATATGCATATTGATGTTGATTTGATCACTTTATCACCTCACCCAGGATGATGAAGCCTAGTAAAAAACAAATGTACTTAAAAAATTATTTGAAGAAAAAGAAATGGCTTTATTGCTCAGAAAAAGTGGGAAATTATTAAAAAAAAAAAAGGGGGGGATGTGTTTAAGAAAAAGAAAATAGAAATACATTAGAGTTCTAGATGCATAATTTACTTTAAATGGACATTTGAAACCATAAATGCTGTGTTTCTAAACTTCTTGCCTTTCTGCTTAACCATTGTGTCAGCTTGTGCTTAACTACTATGTCAACTTGTGCTCAACCATTGTGTTACTTTGCACTTAATCATTATGTGTTGCAAGAACCAGGGAAATAGGAGGATAAGGAAAAGACAAGAACTAGATTTAGACAGCTTCAGTTCTCTAGCATGCATAGTAAAGAGGAACTGTGTCCCTTGAATTACCTGCCCAGAAATAGATGCTTTGAGAAGACCTGGACATACCAAAGTACAGCAACCTAAAGTTCAAGGAAGATAATCACAAGCCAAGCATCTGAAAGCCAGTTCCCATCCCAAAGAAGTTCCTGCCTTGCTTTGAAAATGCATTAGATTTCCTAGAAAGTTATTTAATAAGTATTATTTCAAAATATTTTGAACCCTATAAATTATTATTTAATTTTTGGCTGTGGGCATCAGATTTGAGTGAGTTCTCCTATCTTCTTGATGTGCTGTACCACAATAAATTGTCTTTCTTTCACCCAACCTTTAATGCCAAGTAGATTGGCTCATTCCTGAATCAGACAGGAATGCCTTGTATCCTATATCATTTTGTATGCAACATATTTGAATTTATTAAACATGACATTTTAGTCACTATATTATTTTTCCTGTAGTGATCTCTTAGTTCTTTTTATTTTATTATTATCTTTCTTATTTTTATTTAGGTGATTGTCTCTTATTTATCTTTACTAATCTTCAAGGATACATTTTATACTTTATAGTTCATTAATATGATTTTCCTACATATGTTTATTTTCATGCTTTTATACTTATTCTTAAATAATGCAAGCTCAAGCCCTGGTGATTTATAGCATTTTGAACTAATCTCATTAATCTTGAAAACTTCTCATTGTGTGGATTTATCAATGTTCAAGATTATGAAATAAAAATACACAAAAATGTAGAATTATTTAGAGAATAATTATACTTTTTTTAAATATGCACATAAGTATCTTGATTCTAAATCTACAAATCATACACAATGATACTTGCCCCAATTATCAACATGACTTTCTACTGTTAATTACTGATCTCCAATAAAATTCTTCCCTTTTCTTTCTTCTCTCATTTATTGTAAATTTAAATATCATTACCATAGATAATAAAGGAGCTCTGGTAGCATAGTGTCCAAGGCATTTGACTGCTAATCGGAAGAATGGTGGTTTGAAAACCAACCAGCTACTCTGTGGAAGGAAGGGACAATCTACATCAATAAAGATTTACCACCTGGGAAACCCAATAGGGGTTGCTATGTGTTGGAGTTGACTCAATCAATGGCAATGGACTTGGTTTTGGTTTGTTACCATAGATAACATTTTATTTGTCAATAAATAAATAAATGTGTGTGTGTGTGTGTGT
>NW_006922233.1:453552-457040 GCF_000298275.1 Orycteropus afer afer | reverse complement strand
TATATGGGAGCTCTGGTAGTGTAGTGCCTAAGGCAGTTGACTGCTAACCAGAAAGCTGGTGGTTCAAACCCACCAGCCACTCCTCGCAAGGAAAGGAAGGTTGGGCAATCTACTTCTGTAGTGATACCACCTTGGAAACCCAAGTAGGGGTCACTATGAGTCAGGTCTGACTCAAGGGCAAGTAACAACAACAATATATATATATATATATGTTGTTGACAAAGTGTGGAAAGAGGAAGAGGATGAAGAGAGAAGAAAAATAAGCAATGATATCATTGGTCTCGCCAAATCTTATAGTAATATACATATACCTTATGCTTTATGTAATCCTCCTGAGTCATTTCTATTATCAAATCTATGTTTTTCAAGATCCTGATGCTTCTTCTTTATTTTTTTTTTTTTCCTATTTCCAATCACTAGTAATTATCGATGCATCTTGATTGCATATTGAATCAATTTCAGACTGCAGAAGTTGGTAAAAATCTTCAGTGTCTTCATCTTTGGCCTTAGTGGTTGGTGCATAAATTTAAATAATAGATAAACCTGATCTTACTTGGAAGTGTATGGATATTGTTCCATCACTGACAGCATTGTATTTCAGGATTTATCTCAAAATGTTCTTTATGACAATGAATATGACAAAGTTCTTCTTCAATTTGTCATTGTAAGCCTAGAAGCCCTGATTAAAAATGACCAATACCAATCCATTTTGGCTCATTAATTCCTAGGATATGGATCTTTATGTGTTCCATTACATTTTTGACAACTTCAAATTTTCCTTGATTCATACTTTGTGCATTCCATGTTCTGATTATTAATAAATGTTTGCATCTCTTTCATCTCCTTTTGAGTTCTGCTACATTAGTAAATTAAGGTCCCAAATGCTTCACTCTATCCACATCATTAAGGCTGTCTCTACTTTGAGGAGGCAGCTCTTCCCCAATCAGATCTCAACTTCTGTCACTATATTAAACAATGCTGTAGTCTTATCAAATTTTATCCATATCAGTGGAGTAAGTAAAAGGAAATGGCAGATGAACACAATGAGAATAAATGTCTTTATCTCTTTTAAATTGACTATCCAATCTTATAATAACATACATATACCCTATGCTTTACTGAAAATATTAACAGATTAGAAGTCATTTTGGCAATATTATTTTACTTTCAAAATTAATACACTGCATTTCTTCCTTCATCTGTAGGACTTAGCAAAAAAGTTTACAGATTAATTGATGGTATTTTAATAATAATAATAATGAGAAAAAGCAAGGTGCATATAAATAAATGGGAAAGCAAGTGATGAGAAAATGTGGGAAGTGTAAGCATGAGAGCAAGGCAGAGCAAGAGAGAAAGAAAGTATATGAATTAGATTAGTATGTTGGCAGTCAGGCATATGAAGAAAAATTATGTTCTCAAGATTGAAGAAAAAATATTTTTATCTAGAATACGAAATTATTTTCAATTGATATTTAAAATTTTTGTTATAATTTAAAAATGTGTGATTAACCCTCCCACTATTCGTTTTTGTCAATTTTTAATATTATATTAATTATTTGTTTATATATTTACAGTCATGTTTTTAGGTTTGCAGAGATTTATGATGGATCTTCTGGAAAACAATCTAACTTATTCAAAATGAAATTCTGAGACATTCTGCTTTCTTTAATTGCAAACTAACCATTTAGTAATATTATTTATGCTATAAATGAATGAATGCTAGAAAATAATAACAAACTGCTTTTTTAAAGACATTAACATATCCCAAGTTAGTGAAAATTGTATACTCAGTAATTAGAAGAAGATATAGGTAAAAATATATGAAAATGAGGAGTAGCATCAATAAGATGGTGCAATTTTCAAGTCCAAGTTTCTATTTCCTGCTGTCAACAACAAAAAGAAACAATAGAAACTCTCAGGACCAACTTCATAGGACTTCTGGAAAAAAGTGAAAGATTTACCCTAAGTAACTAATCGGAAGCTCTGGTAGCATAGTGCTAAGAAGGCAACATCAAAATGGTACAATGACTTTGTTGCTTTCTTACTTGACCATGGATCACCACATCCCCATTTCAGTGACCATATTGAAAACAAAAGCCCTCATTTCCAGTGTGATACCAGAGAGAGAAAAGCAGACCTCATCACAAATTATTGTGTCCAGTTGCTACCGGAAGAACTGAGGAAAAGCCCCTGTCTCAGAACTCAATCAGAGATCACAAGTGATAGCCATTGTTGTTGTTGTTGTGTGTGTCAAGTCAGCCCCGACTCATAGTGACCCCTCCTTGGGTTTCCGAGGCAGTATCACTACGGAAGTAGGATTGTCCAACGTTCCTTCCGAGATAGCCATTGTTAGGGGGGGGAAAAGAGTAAAAGAAATGGTCAATCTAATTCCTCCTGGGGTGGGGGGACAGTATGGTTGAGACAACAATAAGCCATCTAATACCCAGGATAAAATAGTTGGTTAGAGTTTCTTTGGAAAATTATGATGTTCTTAAAAAAAAAGCTCTCGTAGTGTAGTGCTTAAGGAATTTGACTGCTAATCAAATGGTTGGTGGTTCAAACCCACCAGCCACTCTATGAAAGGAAGACTGGGAAATCTACTTCTGTAAAGATTTACCACCTTGAAAACCCAAAAAGTGTTGCTATGAATTGCAATCAACAAGCATATATGTGTACAGAGGATATATAGACATAAACATGCACAAGATGCATGCTTAAAAAATGTCTCAGAAAAACAAAGCTTTCACCTTGGGCTGATATCTATGCTCAGTGCCATCTGGATAAGGAGCTCTGGTGGCATACTGCCTAAGGCATCTATCTGACTGCTAACCAGAACACTAGCGGTTCAAACCCACCAGTCATTCCTTGGAAGGAAGGCTGGGCAATCTACTTGTACTTCTAGTAATATCACCTCAGGAACCCAAGGAGGGGTTGCTATGAGTCAGACCTGACTCTAAGGCAGTGGGTTTGGTTTGGTTTCTGGCACTGAGACAATTTTCAAACATTGAGAAAATATTTTATTCTTTCTTTTTTAGTAGGGGACATGGATATTGCTTTCCTATTTACTTATTTATTTGTATATTTATTTATTTATTTTTCTGTTTCTCTTCTCTTTTTAAAACCCAAACTTTTAAGAAAGTTTTGGTCAAATCACTGGTAGAACACAAGCTAAAGGGATTGGAACATGGCGTGGAATACAGAGTTCCCAAAAAACTTTTGAAAAATTACTACAGTAAAGGAATACTACATCCTTTGACAGTAAAAAGAAATCAAGCTCTGAAGAAGGAGAAGTGCCTAATTTCCAGAGCTATCACATTTAATATTCAAATATATAATTTTCAAAAAATTACAAGGCACACCAAGAAGCAGTGATATAAGGTACATTCAATGAAATAACAGAAAGCACCATAAAACATCCCTGAGAAATACCAGACACTGGTGCTATTACCAAAGACTTTAAAATAATTCTATTAAACAGTTTCAAAGAG
>NW_006922233.1:445735-453436 GCF_000298275.1 Orycteropus afer afer | reverse complement strand
ATGAGAATCTCGATAAAGAAAATCTTGATAAAGAAGAATAAATATATATAAATCAAGAGAAGCTCGAGTTGAAAAGTTGAAAAGAACAACTGAAATGAAAAATTAACTAGAGTTCAACAACATATTTGATTAGGCATAAGAAAACCATCAAGGATATTGAAGGTTTTTTTTTTTTTAATAAAAAAACAATAGCTGTTGAGTCAACTTCAATTCTCTGAGACCTCATGTGTATCATAGCAGAACTGTGCTCCAAAGTAATTTTGTTTACTAGTGTTTTGAAAATAAATCACAAAGCCTTTCTCCTGAACTCAAACTTTCAAGCTTTTGGTTAGTAGAAAAGAACAGTAACCATTTGCAAAACTCAGGGACTTGAAGGTAGGATAATTGAAATAATCTTATTTGAATAGTAAAGAGAAAGAACTAAGAGAAGTGAATAGAGTCTAAAAAAAAATTGTGAGACACCATCAAGTGGATCAAAATATTATTTTCTCCCCAAAAGAAGAGAGAAAAAAGGTATAACAATATTTGAAGAAATAATGGCTGAAGAATTTCAAATGTGACAGAATGAATCTATACATCCAGGAATTCCATCAAACTCCAGTACAATAAACTTAAAGAGATCAATACTGAGAAATTATAATCAAACTGTCAAAAACAAAAAACAAAGAATGTTGAAAGCAATAATAAAGATGTCAGAACAAGAGAGAAGCAAATTATCATGTATGACTTTCTTAAACAATTTTAGGAATGATTTCTTATCAGAAACCATGATGACTAAAGCATAGTGAAATGATGTATTTAAATATGGAAGAAAAAATAAAAATCTAGCCAAATATTCTATATCCAGCAAAATAATCCTTCAAAAATGGGGAGAAGTTAACACATTTCCAGATAAACAATACTTTAGAGAGTCTGTTATGATTAAATTGCCCTACAAGAAATGCTAGAGTGAAAACTTCAGGTTGAATTGAAGGCATGCTAGAAGTAACTTGAGCCATATGGAAATTAAAATCTTTAGACATTAGTCTGCTAACCAAAAGATCACTAGTTCAAACTCATTGGTGGCTTCATAAAAGAAAAATGAAGCAAGCAGTCTGCTGCTGTAAACTCAGTGGGGTCACTGAGTCAGAATCAGCTCAATGATAGTGAGTTTGTTTTTTTGTTGTCATTGTTTTGTTTTTTGTAAAAATAACTGCATGAGAAAAGTATATAAGCCAGTACTGTTAAATTTTGATTTACAACTCTATTTTTATGTAGCATATGATTTAAAAGATAAAAGGATAAATAATTTTAAACCTGTTATTAGACATACAATTTATAAAGAAATAATTTTTGACAAACACATAGTAGAGGCAAAGTTGTATAGGTCTAGTGTTGTTATTTGTTATTGCAGTTAAATAGGCATCAATTCAAACTATATTGTTATAAATTAGTTGTTGTTGTTATGTGCCTTCGAGTCAGACCTGACTAATAGCGACCCCTGATTGGGTTTCTGAGGTGGTATCACTATGGAAGTAGATTGCCCAAACTTCCTTCTGAGGAGCGGCTGATGGGTTTGAACTACCAGCCTTCTGGTTAGCAGTCAAGTGTCTTAGGCACTACACTACCAGAAATTTAGGATGCTGAATTTTCAAGAATATAACTAGAAAATATACAGATAAGGAAATGAGAACCAAATGATTGCTTAGGTAAAAAAAATAAAAAATAAAAATAATAATTAGTCATAGAGCAAATCAGGAAGAAAAACAGTATGAACCATACGTGAAGAAAAAAATAAAATGGCCCAAGTAAGATCCACTTCCTCATGTCTATAAGACACACACTTTAGCTCAAATGACCTATTTATATAGCTTGAAGGTGAAAAGTTGTAAACAATGTTTATGAAAATAGTAATCAACAGAAAATTGCATGGTTACATTTCTATCAAACATTCCTGCTGCAATTGTGTCTGGTGACTAAACCTTGTATTAGCTGTTGTTATTGTTACGTGCCATCAAGTCATCTCTGACATATGTACAACAGAACAAGGCATTACCCGGTCTTGTGCTAGCCTCACAATTCCTACCTGAGCCCAGTGCTGCAGCTACAGTGTCAATTCATCTTGTTGAGGGCCTTCTCATCTTTTGTTGACCCTCCATTATAATCAGCATGACATCCTTCTCCAGAGAATGATCCCTTCAGACAATGTAATAAGTATATTCAGACATTATCAGAGTAGGGGAGACAACGTCTGGTCATTCTCATTTCCAAGAAGCATTCTGGCTACACTTCTTCAAGGACAAATTTGTTAGTTCTTTTAAAGCAGTCCATTGTATCTTCAGCATTCTTCACCAACACCACAACTCAAAAGCATCAACTCTTCTTCAGTCTTCCTTATTCATTGTCCCGCTCTCACATGCATGTGAGGTGATAGAAAATACCATGGCTTGGGTCTGGCACATCTTAGTCTTCAAGGAGATATATTTGCTCTTCAGCAGTTGAAAGAGGTCTTTTGCAACAGATTTTTCCAATGCAATACATCTTCTTGGGTCTTGGCTGATACTTCCATTGGTGTTGATTGTAGAACCAAGTAATATGAAGTCTTTGACAACTTCAATCTTTTCTCCATCTGTCGTGATACTGGTTATGTGTCCAGTTGTGAGGATTTTTTTTTTTTCTTTATATTGAGGTATAATCCATACAGCAGACTGTATATAGACTTTAAACTTCATCAGCAAGTGCTCCAAGTCATCCTCACTTTCAGCAAGCAAAGCTGTGTTTTCTGCATATCTTAGGTTGTTAATGAATCTTCCCCCAATCTTGATCCTAAATTCTTCTTTATATAGTCCAGCTTCTCAGATTGTTGGCTCAGCGTAAAGATTGAACAAGTATGGTGAAAGGACACCACCCTGACACACTGTCTTCCTAATTTTAAACCATGCAGTATCTCCTTGTTCTGTTCAAATGACAGCCTCCCAATCTCTGTACAGGTTCCCCATAAGTACAATTAAGTGTTCTGAAATTCCCACTTTTCTCAGTGTTACCCAAAATTTGTTATTGTCCACACAGTCAAATACCTTTGCTTAGTCAATAAAACACAAGTAAACATCTTTCTGGTATTCTATGCTTTGAGCCAAAATCCATCTGACATTAGCTATGATATCCCTCACTCCACTTCCCCTTCTGAATCCAGCTTGCATTTCTGGAAGTTCTCAGTCTATGTACTGCTGCAACCATTTTTGAATTATTTTCAGTAAGATTTTACTTCTGTGTGATATCAATGATATTGTTTTATAATTTCCACATTCTGTGGGATCACCTTTCTTTAGGATGGGTACAAATATGGATCTCTTCCAATCAGTTGGCAAGGTAGCTGTCTTCCAAATCTCTTGGTATTGCTAACTGAGTGTCTACGAGGGGGTGGGGGTGGATGTCAGTTTTTTTAAAAAATCTCAGTGGGTATTCAGTTTTTTTAAACATCTCAGTGGGTATTCCTTCAATTCCTGGAGCCTTGTTCTTTGACAATTCCTTCAATGCAGCTTCAACTTCTTCCTTCATTACCATTGGTTCTTGATCATATGCCACCTCCTGAAATGGATCATAATTTACCAGTTACTTTTGTTATGGTGACTCTGTGTATTCTGTCCATCTTCTTTTGATGTTTCCTACATCATTCAACATATTGCCTATGGAATCTTTCAATATTGCAAGTTGAGGCTTAAATTTTTTTCCTCAGTTCTTTCAGCTTGAGAAATACTGAGTATGTTCTTCCCTTTCAGTTTTTGGACTCTAGGTCTTTGCATATTTCATTACTTTGCCTTCTAGAAATGCTCTTTGAAATCTTCTGTTTAGCTCTTTTATCCTGTTGTTTGTTCCATCTGCTTTAGCTACTCTCCATTCAAGGGCAAGTTTCAAAATCTCTTTCTGACATTCATTTTTGTCTTTCCTTCCTTTCCTGCATTTTTAATGACCTTTTACTTTCTTCATGGATGATGTTCTTGATGTCTTCCCACAGTTCATCTGGTTTTTGGTCAATGGTGTTCAATACATCAAATCTATTCTTTAGATGGTCTCTGAATTCAGGAGGGATATAATCAAGGTCATATTTTGGCTCTCATGGACTGATTTTAATTGTCTTCAGCTTCCACTTGAACTTCCATATGCTAACTTGATGGTCTGCTCCACAGTCAGCTTCTGGACTTGTTTTAGTTGAAGATATTGAGCTTCTCCATTGTGTCTTGCCACAGATATAGTTGATCTTCTTCCTGTGTAGTCCATCTGGAAAACTCCACATTTACAGCTGCCATTTTTGTTGTTGAATGAATAAGTTGTTGGTTTAGCCAAATTCTATCATATGCTATCCAGCAAATTTGTATCTCCAAGACCAAATTTTCCAATTACTAGTGATTCTTCTTTGTTTCCAACTTTCGCATTCCAGTCCCCAGTGATAATTAACATATCTTGATTGCATGTTTGCTCAATTTCAGATTGCAGAAGTTGAGAAAATCTTCAATTTCTTCATCGTTGGGTGTGGTGGTTGGTGCATAAATTTGAATAATAGTCATATTAACTGGTCTTCCTCTTAGGTGTATGGATATTATCATATCACTGACAGAATTGTAATTCAGGATAGATGTTGATACATTCTTTGTGGTGATAAATGCCACACCATTCCTCTTCAATTTGTCATTCCTGGCATAGTAGAACATATGATTGTATGATTCAAAATGGCCAAAACCAGTCCATTTCAGCTCACTAATTCCTAGGATATTGATCTTTTGTGTTCCATTTCATTTTTGACAACTTTCAATTTTCTTAGATACATACTTCATACATTCTGTGCTCCAATTACTAATAGATGTTTGCAGTTGTTTCTCCTCATTTTGAGATGTACTATGTCAGGAAATGGGGGTACTGAAAGCATTAATATTTCCACTTCATTAAAGTTAGCTCTACTCTGAGGCGGCAGCTTCTCCAGTCGTATTTTGAGTGCCTTCAGACCTGAGGGGTTCATCTTCCAGCACTATATTACACAATGTTTCTCAGCTATTCATAAAATTTTCACTGGACAATTCTTTGAGAAGTGGATGACCTCTTCCTTCTTCCAAGTCTGTTGTAGTCTAGAAGCTCTGCTGAAACCTTTCCACCATAGGTAACCCTGCTGGCATTCGAATCACCAGTGGCAAAGTCTTCAGTCTCATAGCAACACTCAAGCCACCATAGTAGGACAAACTGACAGACAAGTTTGTCTCCTAACTATTACTGTGCCATTTTTTTTTCTTTTTCCTTTTATCTTTCCCTTGCTCCTTATTTATTTATTTTATTTCCCTTCTTCTTTTCATTGATCTTTTTTTTCCTACCCATCAGTAGGAGCCAGAAACACTATGTAGTCATGTCTGCTAAACCTGCCACACCACCCAGTGAGTGAGTGCCACTACCCATTCCAGCAGCACTGGATCAAGAACAGATGGCAGCTAATGCCCACTCAGCCTTCCTTCAGCTGCTCTAAATGGCCACTGATTAGGGAATCACATCCACACTCCTACTTGCTTCAAAATTCACCCAGAGACATACCCAGATGATACATATTCCAGTGCTCAGTGCTGGCAGAAAAATAACCCTGCCCAGTTGCCCTGATATATTAAAACAACACAAAACAAAAAATCAGGGTGAAGCAAAACAGGATACAATCAACAAGTAAATCCAATAACACCATAATGCCTCAAAGGCAAAAGATAACTTCAAATCACCTAGGGTGGGGGAACAGGACAAGATGGCTAAGCATGTGACCAAAATACAAAATACAGTTCCAGAAAATCTTTGAGAGGAAGAAATGCCACTGAACTACTTGATAAGGAACACAAAATAATTATAATTAAGACCTTTAAAAATTAAGGAAGAGATTAAGGAAAACAAAAGCAACATGAAGGAAATCATAAGCAAAATGAAGGAAAACACAGAGAAAATTCTAAAAGAATTTAGAAAAGCTCTAAAAGAAAAAAAAATGATGAAATAATTGGAAAATATGAAATCATAAAGAAAAAAATAACTTCAAATAGAAACATGGAATATTAACAGTAAAATTTCAGAAATAGATAACACGTTGGAAGGGCAAAGGAGTAAAACTGAATCAATGGAAGCCAGAATTAGGGTTAATGAATGACCCTAACTCTAGCAGTGTAGTAGTAAAAACATTCCATTGATAGCCAAAAGGTGGGCAGTTTGAACCCACCAGCTGCTTAGTTTGACAAGGTTGAGGCAGTCTGCATCTCTAAAGATTTACAGCCTTGGAAATCCTATGGGCAGTTCCACTCTGTCCAGTGCATCAGAATCAGCTCTATACTGCTTGGTTTTTGTTTTGGTGAAGACAGTTCTCTTAATACTAATCTGTTAAAAAAAAAATCAGAAAAAAAAAAAAAAATGTAAAAACTTAAGAAATATGTGGGATATCAAAATGAATTAAAAAATATGTGGGATATCAAAATGAATAACTTAAGAATTCTGGAATTCTTACAATCAGAATTCCTGAATAGGAAGATACCAAAAAAAAAAAAAAAAAGAGAGAGAGAGAGATTAAGAAAATTGTCAAAGATTTTTTGAAGAAAACTTGCTAAATGTCATGAAAGACAAAAAGATATTCATTCAAGAAGATCAGCACACTCTACGTAGAATAAACATCAAAAGAAAATCACCAAAAAATATTATAATCCAACTTTGCAAAACCAAAGACAAAGAAAGAATTCTGAAAGCAGTTCAGGAAATGTGCAAAGTTACTTACAAAGGAGAACC
This sequence comes from Orycteropus afer afer, assembly GCF_000298275.1. NCBI lineage: Eukaryota > Metazoa > Chordata > Mammalia > Tubulidentata > Orycteropodidae > Orycteropus > Orycteropus afer. The sequence goes on along the minus strand of NW_006922233.1, from coordinate 446,668 downwards.
AATGAGGCTTAGCTCTGATTTCTTGGGAGAAACAATACGACCAAGAAGGCAATAAACCAAAAACCAAACTCATTGTTGTCAAGTAGGATTCAACTCACAGCGACCTCTTCTTGGGTTTCCAAGGCAGTATCACTACCAAAGTAGATTGTCTAACCTTCCTTCTGAGGAGAGGTTGGTGGCTTGAACTGCCAGCCTTCAGGTTAGCAGTCAAATGCCTTAGGCACTACATTACCAGAGCTCCTAAGAAGACAACAGGTGGCATATAAAAAACCCTGAAGTGAAAAAAAATTACCAAGCAAGAATTATATAATCAGCAAAATTTCCCCTGAATATAATGTGAAATTAGGAAATATAAACAGAAATTATAAGAATTTGTGGAAAAGACATACGCGTTAAAAGAAAGGTAAAAGGGAATCCTTTGAGCAGAGAACTAACAACAGCAAATATCATCTTGAGATTAAGACACATGACAACATCTCTTGACAATCAACACAGATACAGAAGTATCTCAAATAAAATAAATCAATAAGACTGAAAATACAGAACCAAAGATATCAATCAATAAAGAATGACACCTACAAAGCAAAAGAGGGAATAAATGGTATAGCTTCAGAACTGCTATAAGGAGAGGAAGACAAGATGATGTTAAGATAGAATGGTTTGCTTTAAACTTGTGAAGATAACAATAAATTGCATGGGAACATAAAAGAAAATAAATAAACCTTCTTACCAGAACAAAAAAATAAAGATTCTATAAGTACTAAAACAACTATAAAGGAAATAATAAGAAAATCTTTTATCAAAGTGAATACAGTGATGAAAAATGTAAGGAATAAAGAAAGCATCAACAGCAAACACAAACATACATAAGCACACAGCAAAATGACAGAAGCAATTTCATACCTATTGATAATTACAAAAAAAAAAAAAAAA
>NW_006922233.1:438220-445215 GCF_000298275.1 Orycteropus afer afer | reverse complement strand
CTATACAGTTTTAACAATTTCCTCAGATCACAATTCTATACAATTAGAAATTAATGAAAGGAAGATCAAGAAAAAAAAATAAAATACATGGAAATTGGATAACACCCTTTTTCAAAATCTACTTGGTTATGGAAGAAAAAATGACCTAAAAAACTTCCATAAATCAAATGAAAATAAAATTGCAACATATTAAAATCTTAAGAACACAGAAAAAGCAGCTCTGAGAGGACCGTTCATAGTGAAAAAATTCATAGTTACAATGTTTCAACATATTGAAAAATTAGGAAAAGAGCAAAAAACCTTACAGACACTAGAAGAAAATAAATAATAAAGATTTGAACATAAATAAATTAAACAGAAGCTATATAAAGAATCAACCAGAGTAGAAGCTGGTTCTTTGAATGGATTAATAAATTTGAGAAACCACTGGAAAATTTGACAAAAGAAAAGGAGGGGAAAATGTAAATAACTTCAATAAGAAATGAAATAAATGATGTCACAACAGAACTTGCTGAAATATAAAAAGGGTAATGGAATATTATGAAGAACTGTACTCTAAGAAATTTGAAAATCTAGGGGATATGGGAAAATTTCTACAAACATTTTGCATACATCAACTAATACAATGTGAGTTAGAAAATTTGAACAGACTCATTACAAAAAGAAGAAACTAAACAGGTCACAGAAAAGCTCTCAACCAAAAAAAGTCCTGGCTAGATGGCTTTATTTGCAAATTCTACCAAACATTCAAAAAGCTGACACAATCTTATTCAAACTGTTCCACAATCTTATTCAAACTGTTCCAGGACACAGAAAAGGATAAAACACTGTGAAACTCATTCAATAGAGAAAATATAACCTGAAATAAAACCAGGCCAAGGTAATGCTAAAACAGAAAATTATAGACCAATATTCCTCTTGAACATAGACTAAAAATTTCTCAACAAATTACTTGCCAATAAAATACAACAAGGGAGCTCTAGAGGCATAGTGCTTAAGGCATTTGACTGTTAACCAGAAGGCTGGAAATTCAAACACACCAACCACTCTTTGGAAGGAAGATTGGACAATCTACTTCCATAGAGATATCACCTCAGAAACCCAAGGAGGGGTCGCTATAATTAAAAAAAAAAAAAAAGTAACATTATCAAGTGGGATTCATACTAGATATTCAAGGAGACAGATCTCACTCAAAAGCAGGAAGGAGGGAAAACCGGGGATCACAAGGCAGCAGGATACAGGTAAGGGGAGTGCGGAGAGGTTTCAAAGAGCTAAGGGAGATAAACTTGTCTGTCAGTTCACCGTACCATGGTGGCTTGCATGTTGCTGTGAGGCTTGAGACTATGCCACCAGTGTTTCAAATGCTAGCAGGGTTAAACATGGTGCACAGATTTCAACACAGCTTACAGACTGACACAGACTAGGAAGAAGGAAGAGGACATCCACTTCTCAAAGAATTGGCCAGAGAAAACCTAATAGCAGAGAAACACTGTCTGATATATTACTGGACAATGTTATGAATAGCCCAGAAACATTGCCTGATATAGTGTAGGAAGACAAGCCCCTTAGGGCAGAAAGGACTCAAAATATGACTGGGAAAGAGCTGCCTCATCAGAATAGAACCAACCTTAATGATACGGATAAAGTAAAGCTTTCAGGACCTCCATTTCTTGACATCTTATGACTCAAATTGAGGAGCAACAGTTGCAAATGTCCATTAATAATTGGAACATGGAATGTATAAAGTATGGATCTGGGAAAATTGGAAGTTGTCAAAAATGAAATAAAATGCATAAAGATTGATATCCTAGGCATTAGTGAGCTGAAATGGACAGGTTTTGGCCATTTTGAATCAGACAACTATATTGGTTACCTAGTGCTGCTCTGACAAAAGACACCACAAATGGGATGCTTGAACAAACAGGAGTTTATTCTTTTACAGTTTGGTGACTTTAAGTCTGAGTTCAAAGTGCCAGGCTCCAGAAAATCCCTCAACCTTGAGCTTCAGCTTCAGTGGACTCCCAGCTCACTGAAGCTAGAGGCTTTTCTTCATTTAGAAAGTGCTGGCTGTTGAGGCTGACAAGCCCAAGGTTGACAAGTAAAAAACACAGTCCTGATGTTACCAAACCACATGAGAGGCCATTAATTAAAATTTATTGAAAGTCCCAAGGTCAACAGAGCATGGAAGACTGCTAAACAATGACACAGCTACATGCAGGGTTCAAGTGTGTCACAAGCTAGAGACCATTCCCCAAGGCTTCTCCTTAAATATAGGAAGAAGGCCACATTCTTAAGGCAGCTACTCAACTGCTGACAGTAGTCTCTTCATGGGGAATACTACATCTAGCTGCCCAGCCACTCAACAAGGCCCAGCCAACTTTAAACATAACTTTAACTACAACAGACAACCATATGATCTACTATGCTAAGAATGACAATGTGAAAAGGAGTGGCATGACATTTATCATCACAAAGAATGTTTTAAGATCTGTCCTGAAGTAAAATGCTGTCAGTGATAATATCCTTATTCCTACAAGTAAGACCGGTTAATACTACTACTATTCAAATTTACACACCAACCATCAAAGCCAAAGATGAGGAAATTGAAGACTTTTATCAACTTCTGCAGTCTGAAATTGACCAAACATGCAATCAAGATGTGCTAATTATCACTGGTGACTGGAATGCAAAAGTTGGAAATAAAGAAGAATCACCAGTAGTTGGAGATAGAAATAATGCTGGAGATCGCATGATAAAATTTTGCAATACCAATGACTTACTCATTGCAAATACTTTTATCAACAACACAAATAGCAGCTATACACATGAACTTTGCCAGATGGAGTACATAGGTATTGGATTGACTACATCTGTGGTAAAAGTGATTGAAAAGCTCATTATCTTCAGCAAAATCTAAGCCAGGAGTTGATTGTGGAACAAACAATGAACTGCTCATGTATAAGTTCAACTTGAAGTTGAAGACAATCAAAACAAGTCCATGAGAGCCAAAATATGGTCTTGAATATATCCAACTGAATGTTATGACTGTCTAAAGACAAGAGTTGATGCGTTGAACACCAATGACCAACCAGAAGAACTGTGAGATGACATCAAGAACATCATCCATGAAGAAAGCAAAAGGTCATTGAAAAGTCAGGAAAAGAAGAAAAGACCAAAAGGGACATCAGAAGGGACTCTGAAACTTGCCCTTGAGCAGAGAGTAGCTAAAGCAAATGGAAGAAAAGACAAGATGAAAGAGCTGAACAGAAGATTTCAAGAGCAGCTCAAGCAGACAAAGCCAATTACTATAATGAAATGTACAAAGATTTGGAGTTAGAAAACCAAAAGGGAAGAACACATTTGCCATTTCTCAGCTGAAAGAACTGTGGAAAAATTTAAGCCTCGAGTTGCAATATTGAAAGATTCTATGGGAAAAATATTGAATGATGCAGGAAGCATCAAAAGAAGATGGAAAGAATACACAGTTACTGTACCAAAAAGAACTGGTAGATCTTCATCCATTTCAGGAGGTGGGATATGTTCAAGAACTGATAGTATTGAAGGAAGAAGTTGAAACTTCACTGAAGGAATTGAAGAAGAACAAGGCTCCAGGAATTGACGGAATACCCACCCTACCAAGCATAACATCCTTCCCCAGGAAATGGTCCCTTCTGACAACATGACCGAAATAGGTGAGACGAAGTCTGGCCATTCTTGGTTCTAAGGAGCATTCCGGCTGCACATCTTCCAGGACAGATCTGTTAGTTCTTTTAGCAGTCCATGGTACTTTCAGCATTCTTTGCCAAAACCACAACTCAAAAGCATCAACTCTTCTTCAGTCTTCCTTATTCATTGTCCAGCCCTCACATACATATGAGGCAATTGAAAATACCATGGCTTGTGTCAGATGCAACTTAGTCCTCAAGGAGACATCTTTGCTCTTCAGCACTTGAAAGAGAAACTTTGTAGCCAATTTTCCCAGTATTAAATGTCCTCTGAAGTCCTGACTGCCCCTTCCAGTGGTGATGATTTTAGAACAAGGCAATGTGAAGTCTTTGACAAGTTTAATCTTTTTCCACTTATCATGATGATGCTATTAAGTCTGGTTGTGAGGATTTTTGTTTTCTTTATATTGAGATCTAATCCATACTGCACATTACATTCTTCAATCTTCATCAATAAGTGCTCAAGTCATCCTCATTTTCAGCAAGGAAAGTAGTTGTGTCCTAAGCATATCACATGTTGTTAATGATTCTGATGCCATGTTCTACTTCATATAGTCCAGCTTATCAGATCATTTGTTCCGCTGTTCTGGTTACATAGTGCCACTCTGACAAGAATATACCACAAATGGAATGGCCTTAATAAATAGGAGTCTATTCTCTAACAGTTTGGAGGCTTTAAGTCCAAGTTAAAAGCGCCAAGCTCTAGGGGCTGAGTGAAAGACTCTCAACCTTGGGGTCCAGCTCTACCTCCTGTTCCTGGCCCACTGGAGCTAGAGGTGTTTCTCTACTCAGACAGCTGCTGGCTGCTGAGGCTGACAAACCCAAGGTGACAAGTAAAAAGGCACAGTCCTGATGTTACCAAACCACGCAGCAGGCTATTAATTCAAGTTCATTGTAAGTCCCAAGGTCAGCACAGCATGGCCAGCTGTTGTGAAAATTTCAATACTACCCAAAGCTATCTACAGATATAATGCAATCCTGATCCAGATTCCATCATCATTCTATAAAGAGGTGGATAGATTAACATCAAATTTATATGGAAAGGAAAGAGACCCTGAATGTGGAAAGCACTATCAAAGAAGAAAAACAAAGTGGAAAACCTCATACTTCCTGATATCAAAGCCTCCTATACAGCCAAAATATTCAAAACAGTCTAGTACTGATACAATGACAGACACATAAACCAATGGAACAGAATTGAGAAACTAGAAGTAAACCCAAGCACCTATGGACAGCTAATCTTTGACAAAGTTCCAAAACGCATTAAATGGAAAAGAGATAGCCTGTTTAACAAGCGGTTTTAGCAAAACTGGATAACCATCTTCAGAGAAATTTTCACGATAAACAAAAAGCCAAAATGGATCAATCATTGATTTTACATCAAGTGTAAAACATGAAACTATAAAGATCATCAAAGAAAAAATACGGTTAAACATAGGAGCCTAAGTATATGGGAAAAATAAATACACTATCAAACATAACTGAAAATTCACAGACAGCAGAAGACAAACTAAATGACTGAGATCTCTTAAAAACTGAACACTTATGCACATTATAAGAGTTTGCCAAAAAGTAAAAATAGAACAAGCGGACTGAAAGAAAAGAAATTGTCAATGTCATATTGGACAAATGACTAATCTGTAAAAACACACAGACACCAAAAGAAGTAGAGAACTGGGACCTGACCTTCTAAAAATTAAAAATTTATGCACATTAAAAGATATCACCAAACGAGTAAAAAAGAGAACATGCAGACTGGCAAAAATAAAAATGATAACAAAAATAATAATAACTAACAACAGTACATTAAAAAAGATATTAATCTCTAAAATATATAGAAAACTTCAACACGTCAAAACAAAAAGACCAAAAACCTAATTAAAAAACAGAATACATGAGCAGATACTTCATCAAAGACATTCAGGAGGCCAACAAACAAAGGAAGAAATGATCATGATCATTAGCCATTAGAGAGTTGCACATCAAAATCACAGCGAGATATTATGCCACCACAGTTTTAGTAGAAAGTTTTTTTTTAAAAATAAATTAATAAATAAAAAGAAAACAGAAAATCCTGGTGAGGATGTGGAAATACTGGAATCTTGAGATGTTTCTGGTGGGACTCTAATGAAGTGCAACCATTGTATAAAACAGTGTGATACTTCTTCAAATTAGTTGTAAATAAAATAGTTGTAAATAAAAGTACCATATGATCCAGCCACCCAACTAGTAGGTACATATCCTAGAGAAACAAGAATCATGACATGAAAACATACCCATGTATGTCACAGTATTATTCACAATAGCAAAAAGATGGCAAAAAACTAAGTTCCCATCAACAGATGAGGGGACAAACTATGGTGTATATACACACAATGGAATTCTTTGAAGAATTAAATACTAAGGATGAATCAGCAAATCACTTCACAACATGGATGAACCTGGAGGGCATTATGCTAAGTGAAATTAGTAAATCACAAAAGGCCAAATATTTTATGAATCACTACTATAAAAAAGTCAAGAAAACATTTATACAAAGAAAGAAACATTCTATAAAACTTGCAGGAGTAAGAAGTAAAGCAATGGTAAAATAATTAGTAGAGGTTAGACATGTACTACCTTGTGTGAAGGGAAGGGTGATATACAATAATGGAAAGGTCAGTACAAAATGATCAAGGCAAAGGAAGACAATTAGAGGAGCACAATAGTTAAACATAGCAAAGTTACATACTATTATACATATAATCCTATAATAACAGTAATGACAATAATTTGCAAATGTATAAAGCTATACACAGTCAAACTAAACAGATTTGAGAAAGATAATAGGATGATTATAAACAGGTTTCACAGAGGATTTTGCTACACATACGATTATATATGCTACAAATATATCCATGAATAGAGTAGAACATACAGGGTGCAAAGTTATGAAAAATCTTGTGGAAATGAGTAATTGGGTCTGGAGCCTCAGAACTATAATTTTAAGGGACATTAAAAGTCAATTGGAGGAGCTCTGGTAGCGTAGTGCCTAAGGCACTTGACTGCTAACCAGAAGGCTGGTGGTTCAAACCCACCAGCCACTCCTTGAAAGGAAGTCTGGGAAATAAACTTCCATAGTGATATTGCCTCAGAAACCCAAGGAGTGGTCACTATAAGTGGGGTCCAACTCCACAGCACATAACAACAACAACAACAAAGTCAATTAGGAGCTCTTGTAATGTAGTGCCTATGGCACTTGACTGCTAACCAGAAGGCTGGTGGCTCAAA
>NW_006922233.1:428732-435235 GCF_000298275.1 Orycteropus afer afer | reverse complement strand
TACCTATACATGGACAAGGAGGTTGACATTCAAACTAGGACTACTGTGTGGTTCAAACTTGGAAAAGATGTGGGAAAGATTGTATCCCTTCTTCTTAATTATTCAATATAGATGTTGAAAAAGTAATCCATAAATCTGGACTATATAAAGGAGAATTGGGCATCAGGATTGGAGAAATAAAGACACAACCTTGTTTTTGGAAAACGAAGATGATTTGAAACACTGATGGAGATCAGAGACTGCAGTCTTCAGTATGTATTACATCTGAAAGCAAAATGAAAATCCTCATAAACGGGCCAATAAACAGCATCGTGATAAATTAAGAACAATTTAAAGTTCTTAATGATTTCATTCTACTTGCATCAATAGTCAATATCCAAGGAAAAAACAGTTAAATAAAAAGCCGTATTACATTGGGCAAATCTACTGCAAAACAAAACAAAACAAAAAACCTTTTAACATTTTTAAAAGCCAAATTTTCACTTTGATAATTAAAGTGTGCCTAACCAAAATCAGGAGGGGTCGCTATGAGTCGGGGCCGACTCGATGGCACATAACAACAACAACAACAACCAAAATCATGACCTATTCAATAGTCCTGTATGTGATATAAAAGGAAGACAGAGGAAATGATGCATTCAGATTGTGATGTTGGCAAAGAATATTGACTATATCTTGGACTTCCAGAAGATGAACAATACCTTTCTTAGAAGAAATACATTCAGAATGCTCCTTAGACGAGAGGATGGTGAGCTTCAGCCTGTCTAATTTACCCATGTCATCAGAAAAGGCCAATCACTAGAAAAAGACACCATGTTTGGTAAAGTAGCAGACCAAAAAAAAAAAGGAAAAGCTTCAATACTATTGACTGACAAAATAACCACAATGGACTGAAACATACCTGAAAATTTTAAGATAGCACAGAACCAGGCAACGTTTCATTTATACTTAAGCTTTCCATGAGTTAGGCTTGACTCAACAGCAAGGAACAAAAACAATTACATCGTTTTGAAAATAATGTTCATAATAACAATATATATATATATATGTTATAAGAAATAATTGATTATAATAAATATTTCAATATTGTTATGAATAACTGTGTCTCCTCTAAGTAAATACAAATACATAAAATACCAGATTCTGAAACTCACCAATTTTCAGGTGATTACAAATTTTATGAAAAGGGCAATCATGGATGCCTTTAATGATATTTACCATCAGCCTCCATGATGAAAATTTTTTATAGGATGTATTGCATCAAAATATGTTGCATGTGTGAATATACACATACATTCTAAAAATGACAAGACTTTATTGTTTGTGGAATAATGTAGAATATATTTCAGTATAATTAGTTAATTTAATTTGATTTGCAATAGTAGAAAACAAAACAAATAGACTTTACTCAATGATTGTTTCTTTTTCATACAAGATGTGCTAAATCCAGTAGACTTATTTTTACTAGATTGTTATATTTCATTTAATTTCATGTTGACAGATACTGTATGTGAATCTTAATAAGTCCTATTTTTTGCTATTTCCTCTGTACTTTTATTAAGACATATCTCAAATAAGTTCATTTGGAAGGGTTCATTGTTATCATTACATGAATTTTGCCCTCTCTTGCTCTACCACAATGTTTAAAGTTGTGCTAAAATGTGTTGTCTAAATCAGTGTTTGTCTGAAAAATGTTTGCTATAAATTGGATAATATTGCAGAGTAATGGCTAATTGGTTTTTATTGTGAAACTTTATTCATATTCTTTCAAAACCATCTCTAAGCATAACGAGTTAAGTAGTTAATCTGACTTTCTATGTATATTATTTGCATACAAATTAAATATCCCAGCTTCAAGTATATCTTTTGCTTAATTTGTTTTCTCATTTTAGACCAAATGGTAGTCATTACTGAGAGAAGGAAATACTTCTATCAGTCTATACCCTAAAAGACATAAGTCGTATGAGGCTAATACAATATTGACATAGAAACAAACATAAGAAAGAAAAGGCAATTTATAAAAACTCAGTTTAAAGTTATTTAAGATTTGTTTGCTTAGCGTTTTTCTAATTAACATAGTTACTATTCACGTTAATAATTTTCTTTAGAATTATAAGAAGTATTATTTCTCATATTGTTCTATTGTCTATTCTTTCTTATTTTAAAAATAGGTGTCAGCTTTATTTTTTTTTAAGTAATTCTAAAATCCAAACTGTTACACATGTTAACATAGTGTCTTTACCAAATACAAAGTGTAATTTCAAAAATACTTCATTTCTTTGAATTTATCCCCAAAATGTAGTCAAAATTCATCACACAAAAACTAAAATGGAAATTAAATGTGTTGAAAAAAATATTTAAAATTATGTTGCGATTGGCTTTTTTTAAATAACTTTTTATTCTAATTTGGGTGAATGTTTACAGAGCAAATTTGTTTTCCATTCAACAGTTCATATACATTTTGTTTTATTACATTGATTGCAATCCCCACAGTGTAACAGCTCTCTTCCCGTTGTCTATGTTGACTTTTTCCCTGTCTTTGCTATCTTCTGAGATTTCTCTCTGTGCAAATGTTCTTCTTATATTCCATAGTTGATTGTTTTAAGGAGTGCACTGCCTGGTGTAATTGTTTATCTGATATCTTGATTCACTTTTATGGGGAGGACATTTATCTGGTGTATTTAACTGAAATAATTTATTTTCTGATGGATATTGAGTCAAAAACAAATCAACGTATTGTTACAAAAATGCTTTTTATCACCAGAGATGTTTTTTCTTTCTTAATTACAAATAAAGGAATTATTCAAGTATTTGTTTATGAAGAATCTTTATTCAAATAGATAAATAATATTTACGTTTATAAAAATAGCATAAGTAATGCTTGGTAAGTTACAAGATTTTGTGTTGTCACGAGTAGAGTTGACTCCATAGACTAACACAAGTGAATAAAACTAGTAACAATGAGCATTTAAATCTCACAACAAAAATTACTGATGAAATTATTTGGTTCTTTGAAAAATCATAGGAAAAATGTACAAAAAGCAAAAAAAAAAAAAAAAACCTCTTGAAATCAGTTTTTCAGTTCAGTTTTCTGTTCTCCACACAAGTTTTCTTAACAAAATTTTCTAAGAAGCAATATCTTCAATGATAGCAAGCATACACAAAAACATTTCTTTGTTTTTGAGAGTTTTGTAAAACAGTAACTCCTTAATGGGGGAAAAACATAGTGAAAAATCACATTTTTAGTAGTATTTCTCTTGCTTTCTTTCACTCACAAAAAAAAAAAAAAAACAACTATGTGACTTATTTTTAATATTTTTTGTGTATGGATTACTTATGTATGACATGGTATATTAATAAATGTTTAAATATGACCCTCAGGGAGAAAAAAATGCCAAATTTGTAGTGTTTGATGATTTCTGTGGTATAGATATTTCTACTGCTGTTGATTTCAAGCCTTTAATATGATGCCACTGAAAGGTGAGTTAGAAAGAGATGTACAAAATAGGCTCTTGGAAATAAGGCACCTTCTGTATAACACTCCATACATCAATGCAAAGTTTTTTTTTTTTGTTGTTGTTGTTAAATGATTTTGGATATATGATAGTATTACATAGGAATTTGTTATATTTGAAAAACTCACAACTCTATATAATAGACTTCTAGTCATGATTAGTCAGATATTAATGAGTTCTTTCTTTCAAATCAGCACAAATATGGATGTCTTCCAGCAAGTCAGCCAATAGGTGATTTCCAAATTTCTTGGGATAAATGAGTGAGAGATTCTGGCATTGCATTCATTTTTTGAATTTCATTTGGTATTCCATCAATTCATGGTGTGTTGTTTTTCAACAGCACCTTCTGTATAGCATGGACTTCAATATCTTTGGTTCTTGAATATATGCTACCTCCTGAAATTAATAAATGTCAACCAATTCTTTTTAGTACAATGACTCTGTGTATACCTTCCATCTTCTTTTGATGCTTCTTGCTTCATACGATATTGAGTTGATGCACTCCTTCAATATTGCAATTTGAGATTTGAATGTTTTCTTCAGTTCTTTCAGCTTGGGAAATACTGATTTTACTCATCCCTTTTGAATTTCTAATTCCAGGTCTTTCTATATTTCACTACATTTCACATTATCTTCTTAAGTTGCCCTTGCAAATTATTGAAAAATACCATTAATATCATACACAAGTAAAATTTTGCTGAAAATAATTCATAAATGATTTTAGCAGTACATAAGGAACTGCCAGAATTTCAAGCTGCACTCAGAAGAGGATGTGGAATGAGATATACCATAACTGATATCAGATGGATCTTGGCTGAAAGCAAAGGATACCAGAAATGTATTTATGCATGTTTCATTAACTATGCAAATGCATTTGACTGTGTGGATCATAACAAATTATGGATAACATTGTGTAGAATATGAATTCCTATTCTTGATTGTGTTCAGGAGGAACCTACACTAAGAGATAGCCATTCAGTCAGAACAAGAGGATACTGCATGGTTCAAAGTCAGGAAAATTATGTATTAGGGTTGTATCCTTTCACCATACTGATTCAATGCATATGCTGAACAAATAGTCTGAGAAACAGGACTATAATAAGTATTACACAGTATCAGGATTGGAGGAAGACTCATTAATAACCTGCAATATGCAGATGATACTTGCTTGTTGAAAGTGGTGAGGACTTGGAACACTTACTGATAGAGATCAGAGATGACAGTCTTTAGTATGGAATAACACCTCAACAAAAAGAAAACAAAAATCCTTACAAATGGACCAGTAAGCAACATCATGATAAATGAAGAAAGATGGAAGTTGTCAAGGGTTCCATTTTACTTGGATCCTGAACCAAAGCTAATGGAAACAGCAGTCAAGAAATCAAACAATGTATCACATTACACAAATCTGCAAATAATCCCTTCAAATGACAATGAAGAAAATCAGGAATTCATGGAAACAATTAGTCCAAGGGACTAGTGAACCATATGAACCACAACCTCCATGGGACCTGAGACCAGAAGAACTAGATGGTCCTTGGCTACCACTGCCAATTACTCTGAAAGGGCTCACAACTGGATATCCTGAAAAGAGTGGTAGAAAGATGTAGAACAGAATGCAAAAGACCTATTCAAAGTGGTAAAGAGCAAAGATATCATTAGAGTAAGATGATCATGATCCAAGTCATAGTAATTTCAATCAGCTAATATGCATGTGAAAGCTGGACAATAAATAAGGAAGATAGAAGAAGAATTCATTAGTCTCTGGAAGGATATGGTGTTGAGTGAAGTAGAGGGTCAGTGAAAAATTGGAAGGCCTTCAGAAGATGGCTTCACACAGTGGCTGTACCAATGAGATCTAGCATAGCAGGGATTGTGAGGATGGCATTGGACTGACTGGGCTGTGTTTTGTTCTGTTGTATCTAGGGTTGCCATAAGTCAAAACTGACTTGATGTCACCTAACAAAAACAACACTCATATTTTTATTCTTTGATTTGGCTGCTTGTGAGGATCTACTTACTGTGTTTTCTTAGAATATCTTTCAGCATTCAGGAGGTAGTTTATTAATAACAGTAGGGACAGCAGAAATAAAGTACAAGTTAAGTGACCATAGTAGAAAGTACGCCAAATTCCTGCTAATGGAGTATCATACCAAAAAAAAATAAAAAATAAAAACCACTGCCATCAAGTGGATTCTGATTCATAGCAACCCCCATTGGGTTTCCAAGGCAGTAAATCTTTACCCCCATCTCCCTTTCATGGAGTAGCTGGTGGGTTTGAACTGCCCAACCTTCTGGTAAGCAGTCAAATGCCTTAGACACTACACCACTTCAAATCAGACACCACAATAGAAGTAAGGAAGATTTAATGTTTCATGCAGAATTTGATTAGAAAAACAAAACCACTAGGAAAAATTTGTTGCCAGCAAGTTGGTTCTGACTCAAAGAGAGCCTATAGGACAGGGTAGAACTGGCCCATAGAGTTTTCAAGGCTGTAAATATGTATGGAAGCAGACTGCCACATCTTTCTCTTGGAGACCTTTTGGTTACCAGCTGAGAACTTTAACCACAATGCCAACAGGGCTCCTAGGAAAATTATAGAATAAGGGAATTAGAATAAGGATTTATGCAACATGCCAATGGTTAAACATTTTATCTACAACTGTTCTTTTTGCATCTGACTAAGCTGGAATTCAGAAGGACAATTGGGAAGGAAAAATAGAGTGTGTTGGGAGAAAATAAGGATAAGCTGAAACCCTCAAGATAAAACTGGAATTGTTAGTGTCCCACTGACTCTAAACCTCCAACCTTAGTGATGCAGGTGACCTCTGCTGATGATGCTGACTGTGTTCATATTTCATTGTAATTTTATGGTGATGTTGTGTTCTATTTATGAGAACTAAGTTCCTAAATCTTTCCCATTATTGACCATGCAAAATACAAAATGTTTACCAGGCATTTAGAAGTACTTGCCTACAGCCCCTTTAT
>NW_006922233.1:419578-428632 GCF_000298275.1 Orycteropus afer afer | reverse complement strand
TATATAATAAAACAATCCTTACTTTAGATAACCAGGAATTATAACGGTTCTGTTCATCTGTTTTTGACATTGAAAGGTGCTATCAGTTTAATTTACTGGATAGCTAAAAGGAGAGAAGGGGAACAAATGAAGGATATATGTTTTGACTTGTTATGTTAGAATGACATTAAGTTTTTATTTAAAGGTAAATTATAAAGCAGTCTAATAACTAAAGCTAGAAACATTTTCTAATATGTACAGTGATTTGGATTTCCTAGTAGTGGAATATTCCCTTCACTGTAGTAATATAATACAATATTACATTAGAGATTATGAAGGAAGTATATCACATGGTGGTTCTTTATGAAAATTGTATCTGCTTATATTAAGAACATTAAAATAAAATATCCCAAGTTAAATTACTTAAGTGCCTCATCAAAGGTTTATAGAAGATGGAAAAATTATTTAATGGAAACATAATAATGGAGATATTAAATGGAAATGAGTGGTATCAATAAGACAGCTTTCATAAAATCATTACATTTTATATCAATTTATAATAATCATAGAATTAATGTATGTAACATTATTAGGTGATTAATACTTCTGGTGACTCAGATGTATCAACTTACATTCATAGCAAAATACCGAAGAAATCCAAGCTTGAACCACTCAGAATCTTAGTTTTACTGGGTAATATAGAGAACAAATCAAAGTGGATTGTAAGTAAAGAGTACCAGCCTAGGGATTAGATAGAACACACTTAGTAAACTACACACATGGTGAATAAAAGACTATTTCTTGATACTAATTCATTTGAAATCTTATTTTTAGCATTATTGAATTCCTCTATTAGAGCTGGTAAGAAATTGAGAAAGCTAGTGAAATGATACAGACACAGAGAGAAATATTTTTAATTATTTACCTAGCATCCTATAGATGTGACCACTCATCTGTCAATTTGTCATACCGCAGTGGCTTGCATGTTGCTGTGAGGCTGGAGGCTATGCCACCAATATTTAAAATATTAGCAGGGTCACTCATGGTGGATAGGTTTCAGTAGAGATTCCAGACTGGGAAGAAGGCAGACTGGAAAGAAGGAAGGAGTGATCCACCTTTCAAAAATTGGTCAGTGAAATCTTTGTGAATAGCAATGAAATACTGTTAGATATATTACTGGCAAACGTTATGAATAGCCATGAAACATTACATGATATAGTGCTGAAAGATGAGCCCCTCAGGTTGAAAGGCACTAAAAATACATCTAAGGAAGAGGTGCCTTCTGAAAACAGGAAAAAAAAAAAAAAAAAAACCCTAACTCACTCTCCTGGAGTTGGACCCGACTCATGGTGACCCATTCATGGGTTTCTGAGGCAGAATTGACCTTAATAAAGCAGATGGAGTATATTTTGGAACCTTCATTTGCTGATGGGTCACGACTCAAAATGGCAAGAAACAGTTGCAAACATCCATCAATCAGGGGAACGTGAAATGTGAGAAGTATGAATCTAGAAAAATTGGAAGTTGTTAAAAATGAAATGAATTGATGAAGATCAATATCCTAGACATTAGTGACTGAAATATACTCGTATTGTCCATTTCGAATCAGACAATCATATGCTCTACTATGCTGGGAATTAAGTCTGGCCATTCTCGCTTCCAAGGAACATTCCAGCTGCAATTCTTCCGGGACAGATTCGTTCATTCTTCTGGTAGTCCCTGGTATTTTTCAGTATTCTTCACCAACCACAATTCGAAGGCATCAACTCTTCTTCAGTCTTCCTTATTCATTGTCCAGCTTTCACATGCATAAGGAGTAACTGAAAATACCATAGCTTGGGTAAGGGGTCATGGTTTTCATTTTTTTCCTCATACAACATGTCAAGAATTTTTTGCTATTAAATATATATATATATATATATATATATATATAATGAAACACTTTTAATATTTTAATAAATGTAAGCCTATCTGGGTATGATTTGGCTGTTTTTCTTAAGTTACAGGAATAAAAATAAATCCAAACACATTGCCATCAAGTCTATTTCAATTCATAATGATCCCCTAGTATAGAGAAGAACTGCCTCATAGAATTTTCAAAGGTGTAAATCTATATTCAAGCAGACTGTCACATCTTAATCCAGTCAAGCTGCTTGTAGGTTTGAACCACTGACCTATTGATTGGTTAGTACATTTATCTTCTTTAATGTTATTAACTGTTGAATGGAGATTAACAACTTACACTAAAGTGGAAATAAAATGCCATTGCTTAGGTAATTAGGGTTATTTAGGCACACATTTAAATCTTATATGTATGATTCTCACAAAACTGTATTATACAGCACACATTGATACACACTATCTTTTCTTTTCTCCTTGAATGCCTTTTAACTACAAAACTCTAAATCAGACACTACAGTAGATAGATTGTTAATATGTAAGATGCTAACTTGGGAGAAAGAAAAGCATTTAGCTGTATAGTTTGTATTACACTCTTCTGTTGCTTAGTAGTGCAAAGATCACACTGGAATAACTGTTTGTCTACTATGCCAATTTAAGTAAAGATATTGTAATAAAACTGAGAGCCAACAGGGTCAAAACATCTCACTTGTGCATTAAATGTTCTTATTGAAGTGGAGCAAGACTGCACTCTTTGTGCTCTTAAATTTCTTCTTTATTTCATCTGAGCATTTTTCTGTGCACATTCAAGCTCAGAAGGGATTTTCAAAAAGAGGCAATAGAGAAGAGACTTCATAAGCCAGTAACTGAATAATTTAGGTGGTGCCAAGCAGAAGAGGGAAACCTTCAGATAGATAATATCTAAAAGCAAGTGCTACAGGTTGTGAGGCTTATTAGTAAGAATTCCAACATAATTAGAAATTCCTTTATAGACCTCAAGATTGAAACTGTGAAGCATAGCTATTCTATAAAATGCCCCAGTTGGCAATGCCTACAGCAAACCTGCCTGTACAAATACATCTAAATGTATCCATAAGGAGATTCCTTTATAAATCAATCTATGTGTGGACTAAGAACAATGGCCTATATTTCATGCAGTTTAATTAGCAATGGTACTGGATTCTCCATCATTAGTTTCTTCATCATCTTCTTCATCTTTATGGCTCTATGAATTTTCTAAAAAAGTGAAGTAGAAACAGTGTTTTTGTTTTTGAATGTGATTAAAGGTGCCAAAATCTTCCTTTCTGACTTTCACAACTTCATGTCTTGGAAAAAAAGAAAAACTCATTGCCATGGAGTCAGTTCTGGCTCATAGTGATCTCTCCTTGGGATCTTGGGATCCTTGGGTCTCTGAGGCAATATCTCTACAGAAGTAGATGGTACAGTCTTCCTTCCACAGAGTGACTGGTGGGTTTGAACCACTAACCTTCTGGTTAGCAGTCTAACTCCTTAGGCACTATGCCACCAGAGCTCCTTCATATCATAGAAAATGATAAAGTATTTATATGCACAGGGTATTGAAAAATGGAGACAATATTATGTGAAATATAGAGATTGTACAGGTTGCCTTACAGGCTGTCTCCAGATTCTAAGAACCCACCAATGTACGGGGATGAGAATTCCACCTAATGATGCCAATCACTCCATGGGTTGTTATATCCATTTATCCTTATATGTATACATATAAGACACAAACAAGGTATTGACAATAATGAAGTCCATCTTAATTACTCACAGAGTATAAATAGTGTAGAACAGGAAACATTCTACCACAGCAGGTCCTCTCTGAATCAGAACCCTCCAGTTAGGATGGAAAACTTCCATTGATGCCCCTCTTTTTTGCACCATGGACAAAGGACACTGAATAAGTTTCCCCATAGAGTTTTATATTCCAAGGGTTTCATACTGTCAGCCCTTTATATGCCTGGATTCCATACCCACAGATTCAACCAACTGATGATTCAACCAACCTTGTATCAAAACTGTTCTAATATTCAGAGGTGAGAAAGAAAAGCAATTAAATGGTCTAAACAATTCCTCAAACGTTAGGAGGGAACATAAAGTGCTGTTTATATAATATTTGCAATAAATGAAATATTATTAGTAATCTAGAGATGAGTTAAAGTATATGCGAGGAGGTGTATAGGTTATATGCAAATACTATGCCATTTTTATATAAGGGACTTCAGCATCCATGGATTGGTATCTGTGCGGATCTTGAAACAAATCCCTCACAGATACTGAAAGAGGACTGTATTTCACTACAGAGAGCACAATTCAGTTTTACTGCCTAGTTACCCAAAAGGGAGAGTAGTCAGACACTGAGCCTCAGCAGGAAATTGTTAGTCCAGAATTTTATCTCTTTAGTCTTGTTGCTTATTTAGAGAAAATATTAGCTTCAGTGGGGTAGCTGAGATTGTTTGTTGCTAAGGTCAAAGAAGCTAGCAGTGGGGGAGAAACGAAGAGTAATTATAGCCATTTAGACCAAATGAAGGACAGTGTCCTCTCAGAGATGGTATTGAATATTATGGCAAATATTCATGAAAAGCTGCAAAAATGTTTGTAGCAAAAATGAGATGACACAAGGAAGCTTCATTTACACCTTTCTGCTTCAGATGTTACTGACTGCAGGTCTCTGACCAATGTTACTAGCTGTGCCTCATTGTTTGGAAAGTCTCTAAGGAAATTGCATTTAAATTGAAATCTATTTGCATTAAGAGCCAGGTGTGAAAACAGGCAATATAGTGATCACAGAAAAATACGCATTTAATTTCAACTTTTCTTTAGTCACCTAGAAAATAGAAAGAAGGAAGAAATATTTTTCTGTGATAATGAAAGATATTTAAGCAATGGGATACAAAATGAAAATTAGATCAACTTCTTGAACAAAACAGAAACATTAAGTTAATTTCTATTTATTGGATTATGTCATTACTTTCTTATACATTTGATAGGATTTTCCTTGAGTGTTTGTGAATATTTCTTAACCAGAATGTTACTTTGGGGGAAAATGCTTTGTAACAGATTCAATCTCTTTCATAAATAAAGAGGAGCTCTGGTAGCCTAGTGCCTAAGGCACTTGACTGCTAACTGGAAGGCTGGAAGTTAAAACCCACCAGCCACTCCTCGGAAGGAAGGTTGGGCAATTTACTTCCGTAGTGATACCGCCTCAGAAACCCAAGGAGGGATCGCAATGAGTCTGGTCCGACTTGACGGCACATAACAACAACAACAATCTAATCTAAAGTAACATTCTGGTCAAGAAACGTTCCCAAATGATCAGGGAAAATCCTATCAAATATATAAGAAACTAATGAATCATTCTCTTACAATACTCCAATATATAAAAATTAACTTAATTCTTCTGTTTTATTTAAGAAGGTAATTTAATCTAATTCTAATTAGAATCTAATCTAATTCTTCTGGTTCATGTTTGGGTAGGTTGTGGTTCTCATGGTCCATTACTCCCTTGAAACAATTGTTTCCACAGGTCTTTTCTTCTCTTCACTCTCTTTTTCTCCAGACAAGGAGAGACCAATAGCTGCCTATTAGATGATGTACTCCATTTTTTGTCTTCTGATGTTTTTGTCAAGTCAGCTCATTTTTAGTTTTTTCTTTTAGGTTTTTCTGGATGTATTTATCCAATTTATTTAAGATATCAACTTTACTACAATACAAATTAAATGTTACCACTGTTGTCAAAAACATTAATGTTTAGAGAAACACCAAAACTTTGTGTAACAAAACATATTCATCGTGAGTAGATATGATTTGAATTGGGCAGCCTCATCCAAATATGAGGTGAACACTGGTTTTATAGTTAATTGTTATGTTAATTTCTCAAGAGGCAGCATCAAAGCACAGGCAGGGTAGAGCAAAAGTCACCGAAGACTTGCCATACATCCTAAAACAAGTTCTAGTCAGACCCAGAATTTCCTACTTCTTGAAGTTGGCTGCACACCAATAATTTTCCAAAATAACCTAATGTTTAAGGTAATACTCTCCACTAAACTGCTTAATAAGCAATTTTTTGACCTTAATGACCCCAGGGAACCAGTTGCTTCAAGTTTCAAATGGGCTCCTAAAGGCAGGTGGCCTGGGAATGTAGTCCTAATTCCATGAACCCAGAAATCTGGATTCCAGAGGAATCAAAACAATATTGTCACTGCCTTTCAAAATTAGAGGTGTTGACCTGACTATACAAGATCTAAGCTGTACTTACTTTTCCTAAGGCTCATACAAACAACCCAAAACCTAGCTAGTTTCTATTTCTTATAATTCCTGACTTTCCCAGGAGCCCAAAATCTTAAATCGACCAATCTATACTTGCTGTCTCAGCTATAGCACGTTACATGGCTACAAAATTTCCCAATATGCCATATACGGAAAGTAACTGAGAGTTAGTCAGTCACCTTTTGCCAAATACTACTTTCTTGTTCTTATAGCACTATGCTCATATAATTTTAGTCTCTTCCAGTTGTCCTTCAGAGCTTTTTTCTGAATTCCAGATCAGATTTCATGATTTGCAAGTGAAGCTTGAGTTCATGTACAAATTTAATCTTACAGAAATTTTATATTTAACAGAGGGTGTCGGTAGTAATAACCCTCATTTTTAATTATAATAATAGCAATTGCCGATTTATTTCTGTTTCATTCTAATTTACCTTAAGCTAGAGTGTTATGAGTTTAATAAGAGGTTTATAAGAACTGACATTTGCCTTGGTAGATTTTCTTATTCAAAAATGTCTTTTTTATTTCTACCTTACTTTCTTTGATTTTGATATATTAAACTTTTCTAGCTATAGAGAATATGGCTTCAATCAATGTTTTCTAAGCTATTTTTTAATATACATATTTAGTCTTGTAGATTTCCCTCTAATATTGTTTTAGCTGCATCAAACAAGAATTCATATATCATATCATGACTGATATTCTGTTTACAATAATTCTTCTTTGTTTTAATTTCTTGTTAAATCATAAATAATTTAGATTAATATTGAGATTAGTATTGTTTAATTTCCATACAGTTGGAGATTTTCTGGTTGTCTTATTCCACTGTGATAAGAAAACACATCTCACATAATTTACCTTTTGAAATACATTGATGTGTTTTCTGTGGCCTAGCTTATATTCAGTTTTATTAAATGTTTTATTTAACTTGAAATGATACATAGTGTGTCATATTGGTTCAATATTCAAAAACATTATCTATATATCACTTTATTAATTGTTTTTATACTAACCAATTTTTACTTAATTCTGTCTCACTTTTCTATCAGCTATTGAGAAGAGTGTTAAATTTTCCCTTACAATGCAGATTTCTTTTGTAATTTTTTTGCTTTATAAATTATGAATACATTACACTTAGTATTGTTAAATCATTTCATGAACTGCCCAAATTATCATTATGAATTAAACATAGTTTAGTAGCACTTTTTGTCTTAAAATGTGTTGTAACATTACTACATCATAACATGTTTTCTTTTATTCAGTGCTGTACATGATATAAGAAGCTCTGGTGGCATAATGCCTAAAGGCATTTGACTGCTAACCAGAAGGATGGCAGTTCAAACCCACAAGCCACTCCTTGGAAAGAAGAGTGGACAATCTACTTCTGTAGTGATACCACCTCAGAAACTCAAGGAGGGTCGCTATGAGTCAGATCTGACTCGATATCAGTCAGCTTGGTTTGGTATACATGATAAAACCATTCCTTGTCCTTTTAAGTTCTCTTTGTCTTATATTTAAGTTATTTTTTTGTATGTAGCATATTGCTGGGTAGCTTTGCTTATCAAATTTTACTGCCTTAATATTTTAATTAGAATATCTGACACATAATATTTAATGTACTTATGGATATGTTTGGGTCATGTTAATCATATCACAGTTTGTTTTCTGTTTCACCTATTCATTTTGTTTCCCTATGTTTTTCATGTGGTACCTGTCTTTGAATTAATAAAGCATTTTCTATTATGATGTTGTTTTCATTAATTCTCATTTGCACTTTATTTTGCTTCTTTCACAGAGTATGCATTAGGAGATAGTGCCTAACACTTTTCTAATATAGTTTTAAAGAGTTAAAGTCTCAACAGCAGTGCGTAAACATTCTGCTTGTTGTACCTATTTGCTTACACTTGACATTTTTTCTTTGTTTTCTTGCTGTTGATCATTCTATTAAACCCAAAAAACCAAACTTATGGCCTTGCAGTCAATTTCAACTCATAGCAACTATAAAGGAAAGAGTAGAACTTTCCCACAGGGTTTCCAAGTTTACAAATCTTTCAGAAGCAAACTGACTCAAATTTCTCCCAAGGAGTTGCTGATGGGTTCAAACCACTGACATTGTTAGTGTCCAAAAGTCTACCCACTATATCACCAGAGCACCATAATAACTTTATTAGATTGAAAAAAGAAAAGAAATATTGGTGTCTTATCAATTCTGATTCATAGAAAACTATCTTATAGAGGAAAACTGCCCCACAGTGTTACCAAGACAATAAATCTCAAAGAAAGCAGGCCACATCATTCTGAAGCAGGCAGCTGGTATAATTTTGTTGAATTTTCATTTTCTATGTAACTGCTCTGGTAGCATAATGCCTAAGGCACTTCACTACTAACCAAAAGGCTGGCGGTTCAAACCCACCAGCCACTCTTTGGAAGGAAGGTTCGGCAATCTACTTCCATAGTGATAATGCCATGGAAACCCAAGGAAGGGTCGCTGTGAGGTGAGTCTGACTAGACGGCAAATAACAACAACAACAACAACATGCAACTAATTGGAAGAAAGATATGGCAGGCTTAGAATCCATAAGGAGTATTTCTACTCTGTCCCTTAGGAATTCTATGCATCTGAATGGACTAGAAGGCAATGGGTTCATTTGAGGGTGTTTGTGGTTTGTTGTTTTTGTTATTGTTGTTGTTGTTGTTGTTGTTAAGTGCCATCGAGTCGTTTCCGACTCATAGCAACCCCATGCACAGCAGAACAAAATGCTGCCCGATCCCGCACCAGCCCCACAATCCTTGCTATACTTGAGCCCATCATCGCAGCCACCGTGTCAATCCATTTTGTTGAAGGCCTCCCCCTCTTTCGTCGACCCTCCACCCTACCAAGCATGA
>NW_006922233.1:408318-416803 GCF_000298275.1 Orycteropus afer afer | reverse complement strand
CTGTTACCTGTGCACCAGGTGTATTTCGCTGGGTTTTAAACACCAGAGGCTCAGCCTCAAAACTCAAGTCTATATGTCACCACAGTAGGACAAACCGACAGACAAGTTTGTCTTGCTGTTGGAGACCTCTTGTATCACCCCCACCTGGGTCCCTGTGGCTGACTGTACATCTGTCTGGCTTCCTGGCTTTTAATCCCCTTTCTCCTGCTCTTCTGGCCTGCTGCTTTGGACATCCCTGAGTTGTCTCTCCTCACCTGTATCCCTGTGTTTTTGTTATTAGGTGCCCTCAAGTTCATTCTTACTCCTAACAATCCTATGCACAACAGAACAAAACACTGCCCAGACCTGAGCTATCCTCACAATCCTTACTATGCTTGAGCCCATCTTTGTAGCCACTGTGTCAATCCATCTTACTGGTTTGCTGACCTTCCACTTTACCTAGTGTGATCGTTGGAGCTGTATGTCAACTTGGATGTATAATTATGTTTAAGCAGTTGTGATGTGGATTGCTCCCATGATGGGATCAGATGTGTATGTTTTGAGCAGCCAATCCATTGAAAGGGAGTTTCTCTAGGGGTGTGGCCTGCTTCCAGTATATTTATGGACATCCTGGGAAAAGAGACTCTCTTCTGTGGATCAGGATTCTCTTGTGCTGCCTACAACTGTCCATGAGCAGACAATCCACCATTCAGCTTGGAGATCTTGGATTTGTTCATTCATTGAAGTCAACAGCCAGTATACTGTCTGCTAACTTTGAGCTCCTCAGCTCCTACCTGTGCACAAGTTGGAAAAAGCCTCCTTCTTGACGTTTGATCTAAGAACTTGGGACTTGCCAGCTTCTGTAAGTGTGTGAGCCATTTTCCTAAGATAAATTTGTCTTTCTCTCTATAAGCTTTACTGGTTTTGTTTCTCTAGAGAACCCAGTCTAACACATTTGGTACTGGGAGTCGTTCTAGAGAGCAAAAATCATAAGGATGGGTTTCCTAAGTTGGTTCTCCAGTTCAAATAATTGTAGAGGTACTGATGACCCTGCCTCCCTTAGTGAAGTGGGCACTGCTAATCCGTGGTGTGAGGTGGCATCATGAATAAGCAAAATATCACCACCAATAGATCAAGTACTTGTGAGAAGTGAGGCTCTGGGTGATTGCATATTTTATACTTCTCTTCAATTTTGTCAGCATGAGGAGTATAAAGAAGCTCGTTGTTTGGTCCTACTTACACTAGTTAAAGTGGTGAAAGTGCAAGATGAGCTCCAGGCTGCTGAGTTACAGCTTAAGGAGCACCATAAAAGACCTCAATGTTTTCAGCTGTGCTCTGAAAGAAAGCTTTATTTCTTCTAGTAACAGAGCTGATATTGCTGAAAACCAAACACAGAGTCTTATTGTAAAAGTGGTTGAATTACAATGTCAATTAAATTACCAACCCAGAATGGTGTTGAAGTTAAAGTGAGGGCATTGATTGGGAAAAAATGGGATCCTGAAACCTGGAATGGGGACAAATGGGAAGATAGTCAGGAAGATCAGGATATGGAGCCTGTAAATTCTGTTGAATCCCTCCCATCTGAAGGGATTAGTGTAAAACTTTTATCCCTTCCACTTCAGTTTGATGGAATTAGCCCAACTGTTCCTGCTGGGTCATTGCCTGAGACAGAGGCCACTGAAGACATTCCTGAATGTTCTCAGGAACTGCCCCAACCACCCATTGTTGCTGCTAGACCTATAACTAAAGTTAAGTCCAAGTGAGCCACAAAAGGTGAAATGCAAAGTGTGACTGAGGAGGTGGAACACTACACCCAAAAATACCTACTTGATTTTACTAACTTGTACAGACAGAAACCTGGAGAATATGTATGGGAATGGCTACAGAGGTTGTGGGATAATGGTGCAAGGAATATAACATTGGATTGGTCTGAGTTTATTGATTTAGGCCCACTAAGTAAGGCTTCTTCATTCAACGTTTCAGCTTGAGAAGTTAGGAAAGGATCTAATAGTTTATTTGGTTGGCTTACTGAAGCATGGATTTTGTGATGGCCTACCCTAAGTCAAGTTGAAGTACCAGACCTGCCTTGGTATAATGTAGAAGAAGGTATCCAGAGGCTTAGGGAAATTGTCCTGTTAGAATGCATTTATAAAATTGAACCCCTAGAGCCAGAAATGGAGACTCCAGAACACAAGCCTTTCACTGGTACAGTGAGGAATAAATCTGTGAAGAGAGCTCCAGCATTCTTGAAGACTGCTGTGATTGTTATTTTATGTAAGCCGGATTTGACAGTGGGAACTGCCCTAATTGAACTAAGACATTTAACTACAATGGGGCTGATCAGACTCCATGGTAGTAGGGGCCAATGGCCGAAGTTAATCAACAAAGGCAAGGTGGAGATTGTTACCATAATGGACAGCAGAGTCAGAACAGTAATCAGAATTCTCTGACTTGTGTGGAATTATGGCATTGGCTACTTGTGCATGGTGTTCCTAATACTGAAATACATGGAAAACCTACTAAATATTGACTTGATCTGTACAGACAGAAGACTTCTAAGTCACGTGAACAGCAGCCTAGATTGAACCACCAGAATACAGAATACAGGTCTCTCAATTAATTCCCAGACTTCAGTCAGTTTACAGACCCACAACTCCTTGAATGAAGGGGAGGCCAGGTACCTTTGAGGAAGGACCCCACACATTGCCAACAATTTATAATGTCAATCTTCCTCCCAGTCTTTCCCAAAGGGATCTGAGGCCTTTTATGAGAGTGACTGTCCATTGTAGAAAAGTAAATAATCAGACTTTTTTTGGGATTATTGGATTTTGTCTCTGAACTGACACTAATTCCAGCAGACCCAAAGTGTCATTGTGGCCCACCAGTCAGAAGGGGGGCATATGGGGGTCAATTTATTGATGGAGTCTTTGCTAAGGAGCATCTCACAGTGGGTCCAGTGTCCAGTGAGTCCTCAAACTCATCCTGTAATGATTTCCCCAGTTCAAGAATGCATAATTGGAATAGATATACTGAGCAATTGGCAGAATTCCCACATTGGGTCCCTGATATGTGGAGTAAGGGCTATTATGGTAGGAAAAATCAGTTGGAAGCCATTAGAACTACCTCTACCTATGAAAATAGTAAATCAAAAGCAATACCACATCTCTGGAGGGATTGCAGAGATTACTGTCACCATCAAGGACTTGAAGGATGCAGGGGTGATGATTCCCACCACATCTCCATTTAATTTGCCTATTTTGCCTGTGCAAAAAACAGAGGGATCTTAGAGAGTGACAGCAGATTATTGTAAACTTAATCAGGTGGTGACTCCAATTGCAGCTGCTGTTCCTAATGTAGATTCATTGCTTGAGCAAATTAGTGCATCTCCTGGTACTGGTATGCAGCTATTGGTCAGGCCAATGCCTTTTTTCTTGATAGCAACTTCAAAGGACCATCAGAAGCAGTTTGCCTTCAGCTGGCATGCCCAACAGTATACTTTCACAGTGCTTCCTCAGAGGTATACTTCCTCAGAGGTATATCAACTCCCCAGCACTATGTCACAATTTAGTACATTGGGATCTTGATCGCCTTTCCCTTCCACAAGACATCATGCTAGTCCATTATATTGAAGACATTATGCTGATTGGACCTGGTAAAGAAGAAGTATCTATGACTCTAGACTTATTGGTGAGACATATGCTTGCTAGAGGTTGGGAAATTAATCTAACAAAAATTCTGGCACCTTCCACCTCAGTGAAATTTCTAGGGGTCCAACGGTGTGGGGCATGTCAAGATACCCTACTAAATTGAAGGATAAGTTATTGTATCTGGCTTCTCCCACAACTAAACAGGAGGCACAAAGACTGGTGGGTCTCTTTGGATTTTGGAGGCAACATATTCCTCATTTGGGTGTGCTGCTGTGTCCTATTTATCAAGTGACTTGGAAAGCTGCTAGTTTTGAGTGGGGCCCAGAAAAATAGAAGGCTCTGCAACAGCTTCAGGTTGTCATGCAGGCTTCTCTGCCACTTGGGCAATATGATCTGGCTGATCCAATGGTGCTTGAAGTGTCTGTAGTAGATAGAGATGTTGTTTGGAGTCTTTGGCAGGTCCCTATTGGTGAATCGCAACATAGACCCTTAGGATTTTGGAGCAAAGCCCTGCCATCGTCTGCAGATAACTACTCTCCTTTTGAGAAACAGCTTTTAGCTTATTATTGGGCTTTAGTAGAGACTAAATGCCTAACTATGGGCCACCAAGTCACCATGAGGCCTGAGATGCCCATAATGAACTGAGTGTTGTCTGATGCACAGAGTCTTAAAGTTGGATAGGCACAGCAGCACTCCATCATTCAATGGAAATGGTGTATCAGAGATCAGACTTTAGCAGGACTTGAAAGTACAAGTAAGCTGCATGAGGAAGTGGCCCAAATGCCTATGGTCTCCATTCCAGTCAAGTCACGTTACCTTCCCTTTCCCACCCTTCACCTAAGGCCTCATGGTGAGTTCCTTATGATCAGTTGGCTGAGGAAGAGAAAGCTCGTGCCTTGCTTCCAGATGGTTCTGTGTGATATGTAGGCATCACTTGAAAGTGGACAGCAGCAACACTGCATCCTCTTTTTGGGACTACCTTGAAGGACACTGGTGAAGGGAAATCACCCCAAAGGGCAGAGCTTCAAGCCATGCATCTGGATGTTAATTTTGCATGGAATAAGAAAGGGCCAGATGTGCAATTATATTCGAATTCATGGGCTGTGGCTAATGGCTTGGATGGATGATCTGGGACTTGGAAGTAGAGTGATTGGAAAATTGGTGACAAGGATGTATGAGGAAGAGATATATGGATAGATCTCTCTGAATGGGCCAAAGGAGTAAATATATTTGTGTCTCATGTGAATGTCCACCAAAAGGTGACCTCAGCAGAGGAGGACTTTAACAATCAGTTGGGTAGGATGACACATTCAGTGGAAACCAGACATTGTTTTTCCCCAGCTACCTCTGTCATTGCTCAATGGACTCATGAACAAAGTGGTCATGGTGGCAGGGAAGGAGGTTATGCACAGGCTCAGCATCATGGACTCCCACTTACAAGTCTAATTTGGCTACTGCCACTGCTGAATACCCAATCTGCCAGCAGCAGAGACCAACACTGAATCGGTGATATGAAAGCATTCCTGGGAGTGATCAGCCAGCAACATGGTGGCAGGTTGATTACATTGGACAACTCAATAATGGAAAGGACAGCATTTTTTTCTTACTGGAATAGGTATTTATTCTGGATATGGATTTGCCTTCCCTGCACATAACGTTTCTGCTAAAACTACCATCTGTGGACTTACAGAATGCTTATCCACCAACATGATATCCCACACAGCATTGCTTCAGATCAAGAGACTCACTTCACAGCACATTAAGTGAAGTTATGGACCTATGCTCATGGGATTCACTGGTCTTTCCATGTTCCCCATCATCCTTAAGCAACTGGTTTGATAGAATGATTGATTGGCCTCTGAAAACACAATTATCACACCAGCTAGGTGGCAATACCTTGAAGGCTGGGGGTAATGTTCTCCAGGAGGCTGTTTATGCTCTAAACCAGTGTCCAATATATGGTGCTGTTTCTCCAGTAGCCAGTATTCACAGGTCCAGGAACCAAGGAGTGGAAACAAGAGTGGCAGCATTCACTATTACCCCTAGTGACCCACTCAAAAAATTTTTGCTTCCTGTTCCTGCTACCCTATGCTCTGTGGGTCTAGAGATCTTAGTCCCAAAGGGAGGAACACTCTCACCTGGAAACACAATACTGATTGCATTGAACTGTAAATTAAGAATGTCACTTGGACATTTTCACTTTCTCATGCCTCTGGATCAACAGACAAAGACAGCTATTACTGTACTATCTGGTGTGATAGATCCTGATTACCAAGGGGGAATTGGATTGACATTACATAATGGATGTAAATAAGAATATGTCTGGAATACAGGAGATTCTTTAGGACGTCTCTTCGTACTACCATGTCTGGTGCTTAAAGTCAATGGAAAATTACATCAACCTAATTCTGATATGACTGCTAATGGCCCAGACCCTTCAGGAATGAAAGTTTGGGTCACCCCACCAGACAAGGAACCACAACCAGCTGAGGTGCTTGCTGAGGGTAAGGAGAATAGAGAATGGGTGGTGGAAGAAAGTAGTTCTGAATATCAGCTATGACCATGTGACCAAATGCAGAAACAAGGACTGTGATTGTTATATTTCTTCATTGTATATGTGCATCAAATTTTTTTTTCCTTCTGTTATGAACTATGAAATGTAACAAGTAATAATGTAATAATAATATGTAATAAGTTACTATTAATAATAATCACAATGTAATAAGTTTAATGTGTTTTGGTTATACATGTGTTAGCTTATCATGCTAGGTGCAAATATGACTTTATAATCATCCTTATTTAGAGATTATACATGGTTAAGAATATGTGTACAACTGCCAAGTTGAAAAGAGGTGGACTGTGATAGTTGGAGCTGTGTGTCAACTTGGCTGGACCACAATTCTGTGTGGTTTAAGCAATTGTGATGCGGGTTGTTCCCTGATTGGATCAGATGTATGTTTTGAGTAGCCAATCCAGTGAAAGGGAGTTTCCCTATGGGTGTGGCCTGCTTCCTGTATATTTATGGGCATCCTGGGATAAAGAGACACTTTTCTGTGATAGGGATTCTGTTTTGCTGCCTACAGCTGTCTGCTAGCAATTAATCCACCATTCAGCCTAGAGATCTTGATTTGTCATTCATTGGAGTCAAAAGACAGTATACTGTATGCTAATCTTGAGCTCCCCATGTCCTGCAGATGCATGAGTCTGGAAAAGCCCTCAGCTTGACGTTTGATCCAAGAACTTTGTATTTACCAGCTTCTATAAGTGTGAGAGCCATTTTCCTAAGATAGATTTCTCTTTCTCTATATATAAGCTTTACTGACTTTGTTTTTTAGAGAACCCAGTCTAATACACCTAGCATGATATCCTTCTCCAGAGACTGCTCCATTATTACTACATGACCAAAATAGATAAGACAAAGTCTGGTCATTGTCACTTCTAAGGAGCATTCCAGCTGTACTTCTTCAAGGATAGATATGTTCATTCTTCTTGCAGTCCATTGTATTTTCAATCTTCATCACCAGATCATAATTCAAAGGAATCAATTCTTTGGTCTTCCTTATTCATTGTTCAGCTTTCATATGCTTATGAGGCAACTGAGAATACCATCTTTTGGGTTAGGTTCACCTTACTTTCCAATGTGACATCTTTATTTCTTAACACTCTACAGATGACATTTGCATATTTGCCCAGTACGAAAGTCATCTGAAATCTTGAGTGATGCTTCTGTGGGTGTTAATTGTGGAACCAAGTAAAAATGAAATTCTTGAAAATTTCATTTGTTTTTCTCCATTTTCTTCATCTTAGCTGCTTATAGGTCCAGCTGTGAGGATTTTAGTTTTCATTATGTTGATATGTAATCTATACTGAAGATTGTGGTCTTTAATCTTCATCAGTAAGTACCTCTTCATTTTCATCATTAAGTTATCTTCACATTCAGCAAGCAGTTTTTGTCATCTGCATGTCACAGGTTGCTAATGAATCTTCCTAGGATTTTGATGTCTTCTTTTTTTCTTCATATAGTCCAGGTTCTCAGATTATTCACTTAGTATACAGATTGAATAAGTGTGGTGAAAGGATACAACCCTGTTCACCCTTCCTGATTTCAAACCATGCAGTATCACCTTGTTCTATTTGAAAAAGCTTCCTGGTCTATGTACAGGTTACTCATGAGCACAATTAAGCAATCTTGGATTCCCATTTTTCTTAATGTTATCCATAATTTGTTTTGATCAACACAGTTGAATGTCTTTGCCTTGTCAATAAAACACAAATAAGCATCTTTCTGGCATTCTTTCCTTTCAACCCAGATACATCTGGCATCACTAATAATATCCCTTCTTCCACATCCTCCTCTGAATCCAGCTTACATTTCTGCAATTTCCCTGTCATTACACTGCTGCAAGCCTTTTGAACGATCTTTAGCAAGATTTTCCTTGCATGTGATATTGATATTGTTCAATAATTTCCACATTCTTTGGATCGTCGTTTTTTTGGAATAGGTACAAATATAGACCTCTTCCATTCAGTTGGCCTGGTAGCTGTTTTCCAAATTACTTGTCATAGATGAGAAACTGTCTCCAGTGCTGCATCTATTGCTTGAAACATTTCAAAGGGTTTTCTGTCAATTCCTGCAGTCTTGTTCTTCACCAAATCCTTCAGTAAAACATCAACTTCTTTCTTTAATACCATTGATTGTTGATCATATGCCACCTTTTGAAATAGTTGAACATTGATCCATTCTTTTTGGTCTAGTGACTGTGTGTTCTTTCCATCTTCTTTTGATGCTTCCTGCATCATTCAATATTTTTCCCAGGAATCAGTGGATATTGCAAATGAGGGTTTTTTTTTTTAATTTT
>NW_006922233.1:390302-400979 GCF_000298275.1 Orycteropus afer afer | reverse complement strand
CTGGCTGCCAATTTTTGTCTGAGGCTTGTATTTTTTCTTCTTTTCTTTCAGCTTGAGAAATAGCAAGCATGTTCTCCCTTTTTGGTGTCCTAACTCCAGGTCTTTGCACATTTCATTATAATGTTTTACTTTGTCTTTTCAAACTGCTTTTTGAAATGTTCTGTTAAGCTCTTTTATCTTGTCATTTCTTCTGTTTTCTTTAGCTGCTCTCCATTCAAGAGTATGTTTCAATGTCTCTTCTGACATCCATTTTTGTCTTTTCTTTCTTTCCTATATTTTTAATGAACATTTTTTTCCTTCATATATGATGTCCTTGATGTCAACCCACAATTTGTCTAGTTTTCAGTCATTGATGTTCAGTGTGTCCAATCTATTCTTCAGATGGTCTCTAAATTCAGGATGGATATAATCAAGATCATATTTTGGCTCTTGTGAACTTGTTTCAGTTTTCTTCATCAACTTGAACTTGCATATAAGTTGTTGTTGGTCTGCTCCATGGTCAGCACCTGGCCTCATTTTGGCTGAAGTTATTGAGCTTCTCCATCACCTCTTTCCACAGATGTAGTCTAATGGGTTTCTGTGTGTTCCATCTGGTGAGGTCCACATGTATATCTGCTGTTAATGTTGTTGAAAAAAGTTATTTACAATGAATAAGTTGTTGATCTTGCCAAATTCTATCATGTGATCTCTGGCCTCATTTCAATCCCCAGGGCCATATTTTCTAACTACTAGTTATTCTTCTTTGTTTCAAAATTTCACATTCCAATCACCAGTAATCATCAATACATTTTAGTTTCATGGTTGATCTATATCAGATTTGGTAAAAGTCTTCAATTTCTCATCTTTGGCTTTAGTGGTTGAGACATAAATTTGAATAATAGTTGTATTCACTGGTCTTCCTTGTAGGTATATGAATATTATTTTATCACTGACAGCATCATACTGCAGGATTGATCTTGAAACATTTTCTTTTGTTTGTGTGTGTGTGTGTGTGTGTGCGCACATGTGTGTGACTATGAATGTGATACCATTCTCTTCAATTTGTCATTCTTGGCTTAGTAGATCATATGATTGTGTGGTTCAAGCTGGAAAAAATCAGTCCATTTCAGCTCTCTAATGCCTAGTACATGGATGTTTATGTTTTCCATTTCATTTTTGACAACTTTGAAATTTTCTCTCATGCATACCTCGTACATTTCACATTCTGATTATTAATTGATGTTTGCAGCTCTTTCTTCCCAATTTGAGTCATGCCACATCAACAAATGGAGTTTCCAAAAGCTTTATTCCATCCACATTAGTAATATGTACTCTACTTTGAGGAAGCACCTGTTACTAAGTAGCATTTTGAATGTCTTCAAACCTGAAGGGCTGATTTTCTGGCACTATATCAAGCAGTATTTCAGGTCTACTCATAAAATTTTCCAGTAATTTACCAGACAGTGTTTCACTGTTCTTTATAAGATTTTCACTGGCTAATTATTTGAGACGTGGATGATCATTTTCTTCTTCCCAGTCTGTCTTAGTCTGATCCTCCACTGAAACCTGTCTACCATGAATGACCCCACTGGTATTTGAAATACTGTTGGCGTATGTTCCAGCCTCACTGCCACAAGCAAACCACCACAGTCCAATAAACTGATTGATATGTGGTAGATTTTGCCCACAAAATCCCTCAATAATTCAACTTGAGGCTTGAATTGTTTTAGTTCTTTCAACTTGAGAAATGCTGAGTGGTTCTTTTTTTTTTTTTTTTTTTTTACTTCAGTTGTTCTAGACCAAGTGTTTCTATAGTTAATTGTATTAATTTACTTTGTCTTCTTGAGATAACCTTTGAAATATTCTGTTAAGCTCTTTTATATCATAATTATTTTCATTTGTTATAGCTAAATTCCATTGAAGGAGCTCTGGTAGCATAGTGCCTAATGGCACTTGACTGCTAAGCAGAAGGCTGGCAGTTCAATCCCACCAGCCACTCCTTGGAAGGAAGGTTGGGCAATGTACTTCCATAGTGATGCTGCCTGGGAAACCCAAGTAGGGGTCGCTATGAGTCAGGTCCAACTTGACAGCAAATAATAATAACAACAACCCTCCATTGAAGAATAACTTTCAGAGAGACTCTTTTGACATCCATTTGATCTTTTCTTCCTTCATTGTCCTTTAAATGATCATATGCTTTATTCATGTTTGTTCTTGATGTCATCCCACAACTTATTCAATTTTTGGTCACTATTTTTCACTGCAGCAGTGATGATAAGTGTCAGTGAGCCAGGTGTCAGCAGACAAGTGTCTAAGTGTCTGGGGGTGGTTGGGAGGTAAGCAGAATGGTTTGAAAGAGCTAAGGGAGATAAACTTGTCTGTCAATTTGTCTTACTCTAGTGACTTGCATGTTGCTGTGAGACTAGAGACTAAGCCCCTGGTGTTTCAAAAGCCAGAAGGGTTACCTATGGTCAACAGGCTTCACTGGAGCTTTCATACTAAGACAGACTTGGAAGAAGAAGAGGCCCTCCACTTCTCAAATATTGGCCAGTGAAAAACACATGAATGGCAGTGAAACACTGTCTGATGTTATTGGAAAATTTTGTGACTAGCTCTGAAACATTGTTCAATATAGTGCCAGAAGATGAGCCCCTCAGGTCAGAAGTCACTTAAAATAGGACTGGGCAAGAGCTGTCTCCTCAGAGTAGAACTGACCTTAATGATGTGGAAAGAATAAAGCTATCGGGACCATCACTTGCTGATGTGGCATATCTTGAGATGAGAAGAAACAGCTGCAAACATCTATTAATAATTAGAACATGGAATGTATGCATTACGAATCTAGGAAAATTTGAATTTGTCAAAAATGAAATGAAGCACATAATGATCAATATGCTAGGCATTATTGAGCTGAAATGGACTTGTTTTGACCATTTTAAACAGATAATCATATGATCTACTATGTCCAGAATGACATATTGAAGAGGAAAGATATGCCATTCATCATCACAAAGAATGTATCAAGATCTACAGTGAAGTACAATGCTGTTAGTGATAGGATGATATCCATATGCCTACAAAGAAAACCAATTAATATTATTATGATTCAAATTTGCATACCAACCACCAAAGCCAAAGATAGGGACCTTGAAGATTTTTACCAGCTTCTTCAGTCTGTAATTGACTGAACATGCTATCAACATAATTAATTTAGTTAATTAGAATTATTTAGTTAATTATTAACTTTTGTTGTTGTTGTTGTGTGCCGACGAGTCAGACCCGACTGATAGTGACCCCTCCTTGGGTTTCCAAGGCAGTATCACTACAGAAGTAGATTACCCCATCTTCCTTCCAAGGAATGGGTGGTGAGTTTGAATCACTAGGCTTCTGGTTAGCAGTCAAGTGCCTTTGCCACTATGCTACCAGAGCTCCCACATTATTAATTTCAGTTAAGTGTTAATTATCACTGGTGATTGGAATGCCAAAGTTGGAAACAAAGAACAATCACTGGTAGTTGGAAAATATGGCCTTGGTGATAGAAATAACCCTAGAGATTGCATGATAGAGTTTTGCAAGACCAATGACTTACTCATTGCAAATACCTTTTTCAATAAAAAGAATGATGGCTGTACATGTAGACTTCACCTGATGGAGTACGCAGGAATCAGATCGACTTTATCTGTGGCAAGAGGTGATGGAGAAGCTCAATATTTTTGGCCAAAAAAAGACCTGCAGTTGATGGTGGAACACACCATCAGCTGCTCATGTGGAAGTTCAAGCTGAAGTTGAAGACAATTAAAAGAAGTTGACGGAGCCAAAATACAACCTTGATTATATACTTTCTGAATTTAGAGACCGTTGCAAGAATAGATTTGATGCATTGAGCACCAATGAGCGAAAACCAGAGAAATTGTCAGATGACATCAAGAATATGATTCATGAAGAAAGCAAAAGATCATTAAAAAGACAGGGAAAGAAGGAAAGATCAAAATGGATATCAGAAGAGACTCTGAAACTTGCCCTTGAATGGAGGGAGAGTGGTTAAAACAAATGGAAGAAATTACAAGATAAAAGAACTGAATAGAAGATTTCAAAGGGTAGCTTGAGAAGACAAAGTCAATTATATAATGAAATGTGAAAATACCTGGAATTAGAAAACAAAACAAAACAAAAAAAGAACATGCTTAGCATTTCTCAAGCTGAAAGAACTCAGGAAAACATGTAAGCCTTGATTTGTAATATTAAAAGATTACATGGGCAATATGTTGAATGATGCAGGAAACATCAAAAGAAAATGGAAGGAATACAGTCACCATACCAAAAAGAATTGGTAGATTATCATCCATTTCAGGAGGTGGCATATTATCAAGAACCAATAATACTGAAGGAAAAAGTAGAAACTTCACTGAAGGAAATGGTGAAAAACAGGCTCCAGGAATTGACAGGATACCCATTGAGATGTTTCTAAAAATGGATGCTTCACTGGAGGCATTCACTTGGGAATGCCAAGAGATTAGGAAGATTGTACCAGGTCAATTGACTGGATCTATATTTGTACCCATTACAAATATAGGTGACCCTAAAGAATGTGGAAATTATTGAACAATATTGATATCACTTGCAAGTAAAATCTTGCTGAAGATAATTCAAAAACTGTTGCACCAGTATATGGACAGAGAACTTCCAGAAATGCAAGCTGGATTCAGGAGAGGATGTAGACTATGGGATATAATAGCTGATGTCAGATGGATCTTGGTTCAAAGCAAAGAATACCAGAAAGATGTTTATTGTGTTTTATTGAATATGCAAAGCCATTTGATTGTGTGTATCATAACAAATTGTGGATGACTTTGAGAAGAATAGGAATTCCAGAACATTTAAT
This sequence comes from Orycteropus afer afer, assembly GCF_000298275.1. NCBI lineage: Eukaryota > Metazoa > Chordata > Mammalia > Tubulidentata > Orycteropodidae > Orycteropus > Orycteropus afer. Next base: position 396,118 of record NW_006922233.1, on the reverse strand, counting down.
TGTACTCATGAGGAACCTGTACACAGATGAGGAGACTCATTTAAACAGAATAATGGAATAACATATGATTTAAAATCAGGAAGAGAGTGAGTCAGGATTGAATCCTTTCACCATACCTATTCAATCTGTATGCAGAGCAAATAATCAGAGAAGCTGGACTTAATGAAGAAGAAAGTGGCATTAGGATCAGAGGAAAGCTCATCAACAACCTGTGGTATGCAGAAGACAAGACTTTGCTTGCTGAAAGTGATGATGGCTTGAAGTACTTGCTGATGAATATTAAAGACTACAGTCTGCAGTATGTATTACTCTTCATTATGAAGAAAACAAAAATCCTCACAATTAGACCAATAAGCAACATTATGATAAATGGAGCAAAGATTGAAGTTGTCAAAGACTTTGTATTGGTTGGTTCTGTAATCAATTCCAATGGAAGGAGGCAGTCAAGACATCAAAACATGTATTTCATTGGGCAAATCTGCTGCAAAAGAACTCTTTCAAGTTCTGAAGAGCAAAGGTATCTCTTTGAAGACTAAGGTGTGCCTAACTCAAGCCATAGTATTTGCAATTGTCTCAAATGTATGTGAGAGCTGGACAATGGATAAGAAAGACAAAAGAAGAGTTAATGCTTTTGAGTTGTGATGCTGGCAGAGAATGCTGAAAGTACTGTGGACTGCTAAAAGAACTAACAAACCTGTCCTAGAAGAAGTGCCACTGGAATGCTCCTTGGAAGCTAGAATGGCCAAACTTTATCTCACCTACTTTGGCCATGTCATCAGAAGGGACCATTCTCTGGAGAAGGATGTTATGATTTGTAAAGTGGAGGATCAACAGAAAAGGAGAAGTTCCTCAACAAGATGAATTGACACAGTGGCTGCGGCAATGGGCTCAGGTATAGCAGTGATCGTGAGGCTGGCACAGGACTGGGCAGTGTTCTGTTGTACATAAGGTCTCTATGAGTCAGCTTGATGGCACGTAACAACAACAACAACAGTGTTTATTGCATTAAATCTATTATTAAGATTGTCTCTAAATTCAAGTGGGATACAATCCAGATCTTATTTTCACTTTTATGGACTTGTTTTAATTTTCTTCATCTTCAAATTGAACTTGCACATATGAGCCATTGATGGTCTATTCCACAGTCAGCTCCTAGCCTTGTTTTGACTGCTGATATTGAACTTCTCTCTCTCCACTTTCCACAGGTGCAATATTATTCCTCTGTATTTCATCTGGTGTTGTCCATGTGTATAGCTGCCATTTAGGTTGTTGAAGTAAAGTATTTACAATGAATAAATCATAGGTGTTTCAAAATTTTATAATGACATCTCCAGCCACATGTCTATCCTTAAGGCCATATTTTCCAACTAGTGATGATTCTTCTTTGCTTATAATTTTCATATGCTAATTACCAGTGGTCATTGATACATCTTGATTGTATGTTTGGTCAATTTCTGACTGCAAAAATTGGTAAAAATTTTCAATTTCTTCATCTTTGGCTTCAGTGGTTGTTGTGCAAATTTGAATAGTAATATTAGCTCATGTTCCCTCTAGATGTATGGATATTATCCTATCACTGATAGCATTGTACTTCAGGATAGACACTGAAACATTCTTTGAGATGATGAATGCAAATCTATGCCTCTTCAATTTGTCATTCCTGGCATAGTAGATTATACGATTGTCTTATTCAAAATGTCCAGTACCAGTCAGTGTCAGCTCACTATTACCTAGGATATTGAGTTTTATGTGTCCCATTTTCATTTTTGACAACTCCCAATTTTCCTAGATTCATACTTTGTATATTCCACATTCTGGTAATTAATGGATGTTTGCAGCTGCTTATTCCCATTTTGTGTCCTGCCTGATCAGCAAATGAATGTCCTGAAAGCTTTATTTGCTGTTATTTGAAATATTGGTGGCATAGCCTTCAGCCACACAGCAACACACAAGGCATCACGGTATGACAAACTTACAGATGGTGGTGTGTGGTTAGGTAATTAGTAATAGAGAGTACCTTTTCATATGTTTAATATCTGTTTGGATGCCCACTTTTGTGAAAAACAAAACCAAACCCACTGCCGTCAAGTCCTTCCTGACCCCCAGCAACCGTATAGGAGAGAAGAACTGTCTCATAGCATGTCCAAGGCTACATCTTTCCAGAAGTAGACTTTCCCCTGTTTCTCCAGTGGGGCTGCTGGTTGATTAGAACCACTGCCCTTTCGTTTAGCAGCTAAGTCCTTAACCAATAAATCACTGGGGCTCCTTGGGTAGTATTTTGATCTTCATTAATATTATTGACTGTTCAGGGAAATTAACAACTTACACCAAGATGGAAATAAAATATAATCACTTAGGTAATTAGACTTATTTAGACACATATTTGGGAACTCTGGTAGCATAGTGGCTAAGGCACTTGACTGCTAACCAGAAGGCTAGCGGTTCAAACCTACCAGCTACTCCTCGGAAGGAAAATAGGGCAATCTACTTCCACAGTGATACTGCCTCGGAAACCCAAGGAGGGGTCGCTATGGGTCATGTCCGACTCGATGGCACCCAACAACAACAACAGACACATATTTAAATCTTATATAAGATTCTCACAAAAACTATGTTATACAGCACATAATAATACACCCCCCACACACGGAATGCCTTATATCTACAAAACTGCTGTCAGAGTCTGCAATATATACAGTGTTGATATGAGGGCCGACACTTTGGGAGAACGAAAACCATTTAGAAATAAAATCTTTTTAGAAAGGCATATTAAAATCTTTGCCACGTTGATTTTTTTTTTTTTTAATATATGAGTCTTTTATCAGATAGATATATATAGCAAATACCATTACCTGCTCTGTAGATTGTCTTGACAGAATGTTAAAAATATCTGCTGAGTATAGTCTATTGAATACTCTAAATATTTAGCTTCTTCTGTGCTCTACTTAAAGGAACCCTGGTTGAACACTTGGGCATCAACTGAAAGGTTGGTAGTTGGACCCCATTAACTGTAAGAGAAGATGTGGCCGTCTGCCTTTGTAAAGATTACAGCCAAAGAATCTCTGTGGGGCAGTTATACTCTAATAACAAACTTGGAAATTCTAAGAGGTAGTTCTACTCTGTCATATAGAGTGGCTATGAGTCAGAATCAACTTGACGGCAGTGGGATTTTGTGTGTTCTATTTAGAAAAGGTTTGTCCGTATTTAAGTCAAAAAGTTTTTCTTTTCTATGACTTCTCTAAAAGTTTTGTTGCTTATATTTCACATTTCAATCTTAAAGATACTTGAAATTAATTTTCTCATATGGTGTGAATTAAGCAAGAACAAAAAAATAACCCAATCCATTGCCATGGAATCTATTTACTTACTTCTTCATATGGATATTCTATTTGTACAAACCTATTCATTGAACATGATATCCACTGCATCAACTTGTCACTAATGCCATAGATCAGCTGAAAGTAAATATCTGATTTTGGTATCTTGTTTTATTCCATTAGTCTATCTTTGTACAATTAATACATTTAATACAGTGTTGTAATAGGTTTTTTAATTATTTTTCAATTATCTATATGTGGTAAAAGTGGTTAAGAAATAAGCATAAAGTTGCTGATTTGAGTCAACCCAGAGGTTCCTTGAAAGGAAATACTGAAAATCTATTTTTGAAAAATTAGCCACCAGGAAGACCATAGAGCACATTTCTATTTTGACCTGCATGAGGACACAATGAGTCTAAATCTACTCAAGGGTAAATTTTTGTTTTATTTTGGTATGAAGTATTTTTATTTCAGATTAAAATTAACATCAGTTTGTCAATTAATATACATGTGCACATATAAATTTAAAAATATACAGGAATTTTGTTGGGAATTGAATAAATCTATTGATCAGTTTCAGAAATTATTAATTTACTATATTGAGTCTTCATGAACAAAGAACCTGCTGACAACTGAGGCCACATTGCTCACCATAACATAACTGTTGACTTAAAATTTAGATAATCTGTTATTACAAGTTAAATATTTTGTTTGTTTATATGTTTCAGAAAATTCATACCAATTTGTATGGGTAAACCATTTATTTAAGGAGTCAACAGTCTTATCATGTATGGAGCTAACTTGGATTAAGAGATTCTTTACTAAGACAGTTTACATTTCAAGTTTGCCTGGTGTATCTCACCTTGCAAAATTAATAAAGCATTACTATTTGTTGTTAGGTGCCATTGAGTTGATTCAACCCATAGTGTCTGTATGTACAACACAGTGAAACAATGTCTGGTCCTGCATAATCCTTACAGTCTTTGCTATGTATAAGCCTGTTGCTGCAGCCTTTGTTACAATTCAGCTCACTAAGAGCCTAGATAATTTCTGCTGACCTTCTACTTTACTGGACACTGTTTTGTTCTGTTGTACACAGGGGTTGTTGAAGCCGACTCAATAGCACCTAACAACTACTGTGTGAGGCATGATGTCCTTCTCCAGGGACTTGATAATAAGTTCAAAGTAAGTGAAACAAAGTCTCACATCCTTGCTATATATTCTGTCTGTACTTCACCAAAGACAGATTTTCTTATTCTTCTGAATGTCTATGATATACTCAATATTCTTCCCCAGCACTATAATTCAAAGGCTTCAGTTCTTATTTGGTCCTTCTTATTTATTGTCCAGCTTAAACATACATAGTAAGTGGTTGAAAATACCATGGTTTGGGTCAGGCATGCCTCATTCCTGAAAGTGACGTATTTGCTGTTTAACATTTTAAAGAGGTCTTTTCCACCATATTTGACTAATGCAATAGAGCATTTGATTTCTTGACTGCTGCTTCCATAGATATTTCTTGTGTATTCATGAAAAAACAGAATCCTCGACAACTTCAATCTTTTCACCATTTATCATAATGTTGCTTACTGTTCCAGTTGTGAGCATTTTTGTTTGCTTTATGTAGAGGTGTAATTCATATTGAAGGATACAGTCTTTGATCTTCATCAGTAAGTGCTTCATGTCTTTATCACCTTCAGCAAGCAAGATTGTGTCATCTGCATATCACAAGTTGTTAAGGAGTCTTCTTCCAATCCAGATGTCTCATTCTTCATATAGTCCATTTTCTCAGATTATTTATTCATCTTACACATTGAATGAGTATGGTGAAAGGATACAATCTTGACTCACATATTGTGTTAGGCTAGGTTCTCTAGAGAAGCAAAACCAGTAAAGCTTATATATACATACAGAGAAAGAAAAATTTCTCTCAGGAAAATGGCTCACACACTTATAGAAGCCCCAAATTCTTGGATCAAATGTCAAGCTGGAGGTTTTTCCTTACTCATGCAGTTGCAAGAGCTGACGAGCTCAAGATTGGCAGGCAGTATAACAGCTGGTGACTCCAATGAATGACAAATCCAAGAACTTCAGGCTGAATGGTGGATTGTTCACTCATGGACAATTGTAGGCAGCACAACAGGATCCCAATCCACAGAAGAGTATCTCTTTTCTCAGGATGTCCATAAATATATTGGAAACAGGCCACATCCCTAGGTCTGGCATTCTTTGATTTCAGCCAAATCTGTCAGACATCAGCAATGATATACCCCTCTTTCCATGCCCTCTGCTTAATCCAGCTTGCATTTTTGGAGTTCTCTGTCAATATACTGATGCAACCATTTTTTAATTATCTTCAGTAAGATTGTACTTGCATATGATATTAATGGGCGCTCTGGTAGCATAGTGCCTAAAAGCACTTGACTGCTAACCAGAAGGCTGATGGTTCAAACCCACCAGCCACTCCTCGGAAGGAAGATGGGGCAATCTACTTCCATA
>NW_006922233.1:386585-390202 GCF_000298275.1 Orycteropus afer afer | reverse complement strand
ACTTGACTGCTAACCAGAAGGCTGATGGTTCAAACCCACCAGCCACTCCTCGGAAGGAAGATGGGGCAATCTACTTCCATAGTGATATTGCCTCAGAAACCCAAGGAGGGGTTGCTACGAGTTGGGTCTGACTCAACAGCACATAACAACAAACAACAACAATGATCTTAATGGTATTGTCTGATAATTTTCACATTCTTTGGGATCAACTTTCTTTGGAATAGGTAGAAATATGGATCTCTTCCAGTCAGTTGACAATGTAGCTGTCTTCCAAGTCTCTTGGTATAGCTGAGTCAGTGTTCCAGTGCAATATCCATTTGTTGAAACATCTGAATGGGTATCCTGTCAATTCCTGGAGCCTTGTTTTTTTGCCAATTCCTTCAGGGCAGCCTTGACTTCTTCCTTCAATACCATTTGTTCTTGATCATATGCCACCTGATGAAATGGATGATCATCTACCAATTATTTTTGGTATGATGACTCTTTTTATTCCTTCCATTTTCTTTTGATGTTTCCTGCATCATTCAATATATTGCCTACAGAATCTTTCAATATTATAATTTGAGCCTTAATTTTTTTTCCTTTAATTCTTTCAACTTGAGAAGTGCTGAACACCTTTTGGTTTTACAACTCCAGGTCTTTGCACATTTCATTATAATAATTGGCTTCATCTTCTCAAACTGCTCTTTGAAATCTTATCAGTTTTTTTTCTTGTCATTTCTTCCATTTGCTTTAGCTACTCTCTGGTCAATGGCAAGTTTCCCAGTCTCTTCTGACATCCATTTGGGTCTTTTCTTCCTTTCTTCTCTTTTTAATGACCTTTTGCTTTCTTTGTGGATGATGTTCTTGATGTTATCCCAGAATTCCTCTGGATTTTGGTCATTGGTGTTCAGTACATTAAATCTATTCTTTAGATGGTTTATAAATTCAGGAGGAATATATTCAAGATCATATTTTGACACTTGTGGACTTTTTTTTTTTTTTTTTTTAATTGTGATTTGGGTGAAAGTTTACAGAGCAAATTCACTTTCCATACAGCAGTTCACACACACATTGTCTCATAACATTGACTACAATTTACCCCAATGCCACAGCTCCCCTCCCACTTCCTCCCGATAGTTACCTCTTCCTTCTGTCCATCCCTCCACGCAGTCCTGTCCCCTGAATGTCTCCCTATACATAAACAGCCCTTCTTTCTCCCATGATTGTTCTCTCCAAGGAATGTATCTACCTCACATACATGCTCAACTCATATGCCACAGGTGTGGGTTCAATTCTAGACCTGAAGGAAATAAGGACCATAGTCTCAGTGGTTCCACCAGACTCTATCAGACCAGCAAATATGGTCCCCTTTTTTTTTTTCTTGCAAATGATTTTGACTTTTTCCCACATTTTTCTCCCTCTCTATCCTGAATCTCCTACACAGATCACCCTTCAAGCGGTTGACAGTGGTAGCTGGGCGCCATCTAGTTCTTCTGGTCTCACAGTCATATAGGCTGAGGATCACATGGTGTACCAGTCGTGAGGACTAATTGTTTCCATGAATCTTTGGTTTTCTTCATTCTTTGCTCTGGATGAGGAGAGACCCATTGTTGCATCTAGATGGCTGCTTGCAGGCTTTTAAGATCCTAGTCGCTATTTGCCAAGGTAGGAGGTGGAATAATGTTTTGAGTAGACTGTTTTGCCAATTGAGCTTGATGTCCCCTTTGACTATGGTCCCAAACCCACAGGTTCAACTACTCAGTCCCTCTGGGTAACTGGCTGTGACCAAGAAGTGACTACAACCTTGCTCTTTGTCATCTTTACTATACCCCTGGGGATTCTTACAGAACATACAAATACACTTGTAGAACCATTGTCTGCCAACCCTATACATGGTCTTGGGTACACTCCCTGCTGCATAGACATACCTAATAGTTCAGCCTCATCTTTAGCTTTGGTAGTTGGTGAGTAAATTTGAATAATAGTAGTATTAACTGATCTTCCTTGGGGGCATATAGATATTATCCTATCACTGACAGCATTGTACTTCAGGACAGATCTTGATACATACATCTTTTGTGATGATGAATGCCATGCTTTTCCTCTTCAATTTGTCATTCTTAGCATAGTAGATCATATGCTTGTCTGATTCAAAATGTCCAAAACCAGTCCTTTCAGTTCACTAAAGCCTAGAATATCTACTTTTATGCATCCATTTCATTTTTGACAACTTCCAATTTTCCTAGATCCATACTTCATACATTCTATGTTCTGATTATTAATGGATATTTGCAGCTGTTCATTCCCATTTTGAGTTGTGCTGCATCAGCAGCTGGAGGTCCCAAAAGTTTTACTCCATCCATATCATTAAGGCCCATTCTACTCTTAGGAAGCTGATCTTTCCCAGTCATGTTTTGATTGCCTTCCTACCTGAGGGGCTCATCATCTGGCACTATATCAGACAACGTTTTAGGGCTAATCATAAAGTTTCCCAGTAATATATCAGACAGTGTTTCACTGTTATTCATAACATTTTCATGGGCCAATGCTTTGAGAAGTGAATGGCCTCTTCCTTCTTCTGAGTCTGTCTTAGTTTGGAAGCTCTACTGAAACCTGTCCACCATGGGTTACCCTGCTGCACTTGCAACATCAGTGGCATAGCCTCCAGCTTCATAGCAACATGCAAGCCACCACAAGATGACAAAATGACAGACAGATCATCTCTCTTAACTGTTCCACATCGCTCCACCAACTTCCTAGCCTCCCTTATAGCTGCTCCAAACCCCATGCCTGAATCTCCTTCCTGGTGTCCCTTATAGAATATAGGTAAAAATATAACAATTTTTAAGGGGAAAATTATGGACAGATTGTTGACAAAAATGATTCGTTAATTGCTACTGAGTGGATTCTAACTCATTGTGCTGCCATGTGTTTCAGAGTAGAATTGCTCTGTAGTTTTATTTTTTTGCTGTAATCTTAACAGAAACAGATTTTGAACCTTTAGTTTGTCAGTTGCATACAAGCAATCTGTGCCATTTAGGGCCTTCTAAAATAGCTTACACACTTTTCAAATATTTTCCATTTTTGAAGTTAAAACAGTTGCTGTATTATGAAGTGTATGCAAGGCAGGAAGGAACTCATTGGCTATTTTATTGACTAAGGGAAAAATAAATATTAGGAAATTGGTAAGATTAAAAGATAAAGCAGTAAGCTACTAATCTGATCAAACAACTAGAGAATAGATATAATTTAAGTGTCTGGAAACTAATAATTATGCATATGTAGAGAAATCATTACAATTATATTCACATATACATAAATTAATCAAAACTACTCTGGAGGCACACCAGGAGAATACTATAGATTGTTGAATAGAAGTGTTTGTTGAGGGAATCTGAGAGTACAAATAAAATACTGAGCTTTGTACATTCAGTAAGTGTTTTTAATTTTTTTTAATTAATAAAATTAAGGTTTCAAAAAAGTCTAGACTTCCTAAAACAAATGAGCAGTTAACTCTGAGATATTTATATAGTTGTCATGTTCTCTCACATATATATATGCACAATTTCTCTTATTATTAACTGCCATGACAGCCCCAGTGGGGTCCGCGTGACATAGTCACCGGCCTGAAGCGA
>NW_006922233.1:383996-385945 GCF_000298275.1 Orycteropus afer afer | reverse complement strand
ACTATAAAAACATGTAGCTAAAGGCAATAAACGCTCTCAGATACACTCAGCCTTTGAGTTGTTTGTAATCTGTTAGCCAAATCGCCGACTCCCTATTCACCGGAAGTCACCTTCGAAATTAAGTGCGGAGCCCAGTGGCTGTGCTGGTCTGCGGCAATTAACACCTTGTATTAGTATAGTATGTTTTTATAATTAATGAACCAATATTCGCATGTTAAATATTATATTGCATTATTATTTTATTGTATTGGAACTGTTTACTTCATTATTAACAAAAATCCATAGTTCATTCTGATTTTCTTAGTTTTTACCTATTTTTCTATTCCAGGATGCCATTTAGCATATTACTTTACATTTACTAATCATATCTCCTTAGAGTCCTTTAGGGTTGTGATAAATCCTCAAACTTTTTTTTGGTGACTTTCACAGATTACTGATCAGTATATTACAGGATATCATGCTTGGTAAAGCAGAGGATCAGTCAAAAAGTTAAAACACACAACAAGATTGATTGACAGTGGCTGCAACATTTGGCTCAAGCATAGTGGTGATTGTGAGACCTGCACAGGACTAGGCAGTGTTTCATTCTGTTGTAAATAGAGTCTCTATGAGTCAAAACCAACTCTTTAGCACCTAAGAAGAAAAATAGCGACAGGATGTTCTATTGAAATGTATCTAATAGTCTTCTCATCGTTAAATTTGGTTATACCGTTTTTTGTTAATTTTTAAATCCTTTAATTGATGAGGTTTTTGTTTGTTTGTTTTAAAGCAGAAAATGAAGTAATACAAAGGAAGAAAAGGAAGTACTTTTTAAATCTATTCTCATTCTAACAGAATTATCAAGACATTAGAAGTGGGTTGAAAAAGAGAAAGCAAGGAAAAACTTGGTCCTCAGATTTCTACCTAAGTAGTTGAGTATAGAAAATGAAGGCTACTAAAAGTTGCACACTCTTGTATGCAACTTAATTCTTTCCCACTTAGCTACATCTAATCTTTATCTGTATAATAATACAAGTATTATGTTTAAGTTTTTTTTTCAAAGTATGATTTGACTTCAATGTTACTTTTATTCTCTTGCCCTTCTACCCAACATAAATTGACAATCACTGCCATGATACAGCATTATTGTGAATCTCTAAATTAACAGCAAAGATCATATTGTAATTAATCTATCTTCAACATTTAATGAAAAGAGATATTAAAAATATTTGACATGCACATGAATAATTTGATGAAGTAGGTGTGAGAATGAGTGAGGGATGGATTGAGGAAAAGAGGGAGAAGATTTGAAATTAGATATTAGATAGTGAGAAAATCATAATTTATGTTTATAACTTTGATTTGAGATGTCTTGAACTAATAAGCAAACCTATGTATTTTTACATATATATATATATGTAATATATGTCAATTTTGAAGAACAGATATAAATATTACATATTACATAAATGTTATCTAATTTGAAATTGATGAACAGTTAGTTGAAATTATATTCTTTCTAGTAATATTATTTAGAGAAAATATATTATAAGTAACAGAAATTAACTTATAAATATGATATTGTAATCATCAAAAATATATTTAATTTCATCCATTTTTTACTATTGAGTGAGAAAATTTCCCAAAAAGTTATTTTTGCTACATATAATTTCCTGATAATGAGTCATATTTCATAAGTAAATATTCTATTTTTAATGCAGTTTATTGAAATATAATTTATGTACAGTGAAATACATGAAACTAAACTGACATGGTTTATGTATTTTTTTTTCAGTATTTCCTCCCCTCCCCTCCCACCCCTGGCAACCAACAAAGAAAGTTTCCCTCCATATATAAACCTTTCCTTGACCCTCCACAACAACAAACTAATACTATATTTGTCCTCCTGTGATTGACTTATTTCACTTAGCATAATGTTCTCCAAGTTCATCCATATTATGTGGTGTTAT
>NW_006922233.1:381019-383326 GCF_000298275.1 Orycteropus afer afer | reverse complement strand
TGAATATTTATGCTGGTCTTCTTTTTTATTTTGATGTGAAGGTTTATCATTTCTTTGAGGTTACCCCTTGATTTATAGTTTTATAGTTGATTTATAGTTTATAGTTTTCTTCCCAAGTGTAGAACAGTCAATTCTATCTTGTAGTTGTCTTGACTTCCCTACCATCTACAAGTTCTGTAACAATACAATTTTTTTTCTATTTTTGGTTTGTAGTTGTCCTCATTCATCAGTTGGTGTCTCTTGTTCCCTGTTTACAATCTTGTATGCTTATTTACTTCGGATACTTCCATAGCTGGGTTGGTTTCTGTGTTATATCATCTAGTGGCACAGTGCCTAGGGTGTTTGACTGCTAACCATAAGGTTGGCAGTTCAAACCCACCAGCTACTCTGCAGAAGGAAGAGGGCACAATCTACTTCCATAAAGATTTACCACCTTAGAAACCCAATAGGTGCCTCTATGAGTCAGAATCCACTTGATGGCAGTGGACACTGTATATGTTGTCATCTAACTGATAACTACTCATATAGATGCTGTGTTCTGAAAGTATATTAAAGTTAAATGTTAATTTAATATATAATTATATTACATTTTATTTTGCAAAATAATTATACATAATTATTTGATAAAATTTGTAATATTTTAACAAGTTCAATAGGATATATTTTGTTGTGATATGCTTAAAAATATTGTAGACTTATATTTAGGTAAAATCTGAACTTGTTATATTATTATTATTCACTATACCTAGCTACTTCTGTAATAATACCACCTCAGAAACCTAGGGAAGTGTCTCTATGAATCGGGTCTGACTCGACATCACATAACAACAACAAGCTTTCTTAAAGTAGGCAATAGAAAAAACATTAAACAATATTAATATTTATTTATTTCTAAATATTTCACCATGAGTCATTTCAAAAGCCCTGCACCAAAATCAACTACATATTTCATGAGGAAATGAAAAAGTTAGAAAACACAAAACCATACAGTCTCATCTCAGACCAAGGCTGAAATCTGTTACAGTATATTAAATGCTAACAGGCATTAGAGTATTATTTGGCTGATGGAAATGTGCTATATCTTTACTGAGGATTTGGTTACATTCTGTATAAAAACCCATATAACTATAACCTAATAACATCACATTTGTCCAGAGTATCATTTAAGAGGAATCACACAGTTTCAAATGACTGCATAATTCCTTTATATATAATGATGATCTTGACTTTCATACATGCTCTTGCATATATCACTAGTTTATTAAGTATGTTTTAATATAGTTTCCAAGGTATTTCCTTATGGGCAACATTACTACACAATTCCTTCTTCATCTAATTATTAGAACCAAATATGAACTTAACTCACCACTACTCTATCCGTTTGTTGCAATGTGGTGGCTTTCAAATTGCTGCGATACTGGAAGTTATGCCACCCATATTTCAAATACCAGCAGGATCACAGATGGTGGACAGGGACCAGAGGAGCTTCCAGACTATGTAGAACTACAACTAGGGGAAAAAAAAAAAAAAAAAATTAAATTCTAACTATTAAAAAAAAAAAATAGCCAGTAAAATTTTTTGAATAACAACAAAACATTGATATAATGCTACCTCCTCCAAATAAAGTTGACATTAATGACTTATATGGAGTAAAGTAATTGGGATCTTCCTGTGATGTGGCACAACTCAAAATGAGGAAAAAAAAAAAAAAAGATGATAATAGGAAAAAAAAAAAATTATAGCATGTGTTTAAGAAGAGAGATCTGGTGGCATAGTGCCTAAGGCATTTGACTGCTAACCAGAAGGCTGGTGGTCCAAACCCACCAGCTACTCTTTGGAAGGAGCACTGCACAATCTACTTCTGTAGTAATACCACCTTGGAAATCCAACGAGGGGTTGCTGAGTTGGAACCAACTGGAGGGCATTGAAGTTGGGTTGGGATAGCTTAAGGAAAAAAAAAAAAAAAAAGCTTTAATGGCTCAGATCTAAACTGTATAAATTACAAAGGCAATTCATTTATTATACACAATTATTTATTACATATGTTAACAAATTCTGGTGTCACAGTGCTTAGGGTATTTGACTGCTAATCAGAAGGCTGGCAATGCAAACCCACCAGCCACTCTGCAGAAGGCAGAGGGGGAAATCTACTTCCATAAATATTTACCACCTCAGAAAAATAATCCAATAAAAAAGTAGACAGAGTACATAAACAGACACTTCACCAAAGAAGAAATTCAGATACTCAATAAACACATGAAGAAATGATCTCAACCATTAGCCGTTAACCAAACCAAACTCACTGCT
>NW_006922233.1:375983-380879 GCF_000298275.1 Orycteropus afer afer | reverse complement strand
TGAACCGCCAGCCGTCTGGTTAGCAGGCAAGTGTCTTAGCCACTATGGTTAGTAGTTGGAAAATATGGCCTTGGTGATAGAAATTACACCAGAAATCACATGACAGAATATTACAAGACCAACAAATGATTAATTGAAAATAGCTTTTCCACAACATAAATCCTGTAGAAAGGGACAATGAAGAAACCCAATATCACCAGTCAAAACAAGGGCCTACTGCTGAACAGGCCATCAATTAATCATACACAAGTTCGAGTTGAGGTTGAAGAAAATTTTAAAAAGTGCACAAGAACCAAAGGGTTCAATTATATCCCACCTGAATTTAGAGACCATTGCAAGAATAGATTTCATTCATTGAACACTAATGACAAAACACCAGACAAGTTGCTGGATGATATCCAAGTATTGCAACATTAAGAAAAGATCAGTAAAAAAAAAAAAAAAAGGCTGGACAACAGATGAAAATGAATATCAGAAGAGATGGAAATGTACTCTTGAATGTAGAGTTGTTGTTGTTGTTATGTGCTGTTGAGTCAGACCCAACTCATAGTGACCCCTCCTTAGGTTTCCAAGGAAGTATCACTCCGGAAGTAGATTGCCCCATCTTCCTTCCAAGGAGTGGCTGGTGAGATTGAACCTCCAGCCTTCTGGTTGGCAGTCAAGTGCCTTAGCCACTATGCTACCAGAGCTCCTTGAATGTAGAGTACCTAAAGCAAATGGAAGAAATGATAAAGTTAAGATGAACAGTAGAGTTCAAAAAGTGGCTTAAGAAAACAAAGTAAAGTATTATAATGAAATGTGCATATCCAGAATAAATGTACATATTCAAATTAAGTGTCTATTCCAGTAAGAGCAAAATGTTATCCTTTCTATGATAGAAGTGATCCAGTTGGGTTGCTGTAGTTTTCCGTTGACTTTAATCACAGGGCATGGTAGTATTAAGAGACATCCTAAAGAATCACCTGTATTCCAGACATATTCTTCTTTATCTCCATTATGTGATATCAATCCAATTTCCCCTTGGTATTCAGGATCTATCACAGCAGACGGTACAGTTGCTTCCTTCTTTATCTGTTGATTCAAAGGCATGAGGAAACCAAAATGGCCAGGTGGCATTCTTAACTTCCAGTTGTGTGCAATCTGTATTGTGTCTCCGGATGAGAGTGTTCCTCACTTTGGGGATAAGGCCTCCAGCCCTGCAGAGCATAGGGTCACAGGGACAGGAAGCAAAATATTTTTGAGTGGGTCACTGGGAGTAAGAGTGAGTGGCACCACTCCTGTATTCCTGTTTCCACCCCTTGGTTCCTGAACCCATGAATCCTGGCAGTCGGAGAAACAACACCATATATTGGATGCTGGTTTAGAGCATATACAGCCTCCTGGAGAACATTGATCCAACCCTTCAAGGTATTGCCACATAGCTGGCACTGTAATTATGTTTTTAGTAGGACATTCCACCGTTCTATCAAGTCAGCTGTTTCAGGATGATGGGGAACATGATGAGACCAGTGAATTCTATGGACATAGTTCCATTGCTGCATTCATTTGCTGCCACATATGTGAGTCCCTTGATCCAAAGCATTCTGTAAGTCCATGAATGGTAGTTTGGGCATTATGTGCAGGGAAGGCAAATGAATATCCAGAATAAATATCTATTCAAATTATGCATTCTTAACTCGCTCACTGATGTCAAGTCAGTTGTTGCTCACAGTAATCCCTCCTTGGGTTTCTGAGTTGGTATCTCTATGGAAATAGATCACCCAATCTTCTTTCTGAGGAGTGGCTTGTGGGTTCGAATCATCAGCCTTCTAGGTAGCAGTCAAATGCCTTAAAGACTACACCACCAGATGTCTGGAACTGGGGAAATCACTATAGGATGTCTTCAGGGACCCACTGGACACACTGTGAGATGCACCTGAGCTAAGACTTCATCAATAACTTGACCTTTATATGCCCCCACTCTGACTGATGGGTCATAGTGATGTTTTGGGTCTCCTAGGATTAGTGTCAGTTCAGAGCCAGTAACCAGTAATCCCCAAACAAATCTGATTATTTCCCTTTCCCCAGTGAACAGTCACTCTTGTAAAAGACCTCAGATCCCTTTAGGGAAGCCTGGGAGAAAGATTGATGGTGTACATTTTTGGCAATGTAGTGGAATCCTTCCTCAAGGGGACTCATCCTCCCTCCCCTTCATTCAAGGGGTTGTGGGTCTGTAACTGACTCAAGTCTGGGGATTGATTGAGGGGCCATGACTCTGTATTCTGGCAATTAACTCTAGACTGCTGTTCATGTGACTTTGAAATCTGTCTATACAAATAAAATAAATATTTAGTTGGTTTTCCATGTATTTCACTCCTAGGAACACCATGCCTAAGTAGTCAATGTCATAACTCCACATGAATCAGAGTATTCTGATTACTGTTTTGACTCTGCTGTCCATTATGACCATACCACCTTGCCTTTGTTGATTAACTGCTGCTACTTGGCCCCTACTACCACGGGGTCCAATCAGTTCCATTTTAGTTAAGTGTCTTAATGCAATTAGGTCTGTTCTTGCTGTCAAATATGGCTTACATAAAATAGCAATCACAGCAGTCTTCAAGGATGCTAGGGCTCCCTTCACAAATTTGTTCCTCACTGTACTGGTAAAGGCATGCCCTCTGGACTCTCCATTCCTGGGTCTAGGCATCTAACCTGATAAATCCATTTTAACATGCCAATTTCCCTAAGCCTCTGGATGCCTTCTTCTACATTATACCAAAGCAGGCCTGGTACTTCAACCTGACTTAAAGTAGGTCACCACATAATCTATGTTTCAGTGAACCAAAACACCCAAACTCACTGCAGATGAGTTGATTCAACTCACAGCTACCCCTCCTCAGGTTTCTGAAGAGGTATCTCTGTGAAAGTAAATTGTCCATCTTCCATCTGAGATGTGGCTAGTGGGTTTGAATTGCTAGCCTTCTAGTTAGCAGTCAAATGCCTTAGGCTCTATGTCACCAGAACTCTTATGCTTCAGTAAACCAACCAAATAAACAATTAGATCCTCTCCTAACCTCTATAACTGAAACACTGAATGAAGAATCTGTACTTCCAAAAACCAAACTCACTGCCATTGAGTCAGATCTTACTCCTCCTTTGGTTTCCAAGGTGGTGTCACCACAGAAGTAAATTGCCCAATCTTCCTCTGAGGAATGGGTGGTGGGTTTGAAACACCAGCCTTCTGATTAGCAGTCAAATGCCTTAGACATTACCCCACCAGAGCTCCTGAATATGTGAATCTGAATACCTAGTGGGTCTAAATCAATAAACTCAAACTGATTCAATGTTACATTTCTTGTACCATTATCCCACAGCCTCCATATCCATTCCCACACATATTCTCCAGGTTTCTGTCTATACATGTTGGCAAAATCAAGTAGGTCTTTTTATGTGTACTGTGCCACTTCCTTAGTCACACTTTGTATTTCATCTTTTGGAGCTCAGTTGGACTTAAGTTTAGTTATAGGTTGAGCAGCAACAGTGGGTGGTTGGGACAGTTCCTGAGAACATTCAGCAATGTCTTCCACAGCATCTACCTCAGGCAAGAATAGTTCCTAGCAGGAACAGTTGGGTTAATCCCATCAAATGGAGTGGAGGGATAGTGGTTTTATAGTAATCCCTTCATATATCAATTATGATGCTGTTGGCAGAAGGGATTCAATAGAATTCACAGGCTCCATATCTTCATCTTCCTAACTTTCTGCCCTTTTGTCCCCATCCCAGGTTTCAGGATCCAATTATTTCCCCAATCAATGGCCTCTTTAACATCAGACACCATTCTAGGTTAGCAATTCAATTGGCCTTGTAATTCAGCCATTCTTACAATAAGACTTTGGGTTTGCCTTTTGGAAATAGCAGCTCTGTTACTAGAACAAGTAAGGCTTTATTTCAAGGCACAACTGGAAACATTCAGGTATTTTATGTGGTGCTTAAGGTATGACTCAGCCAACACATCTCTCTCTTTCACCAGTTTGTCTAATGTAATTAGGACCAACCAACCAGCTTCCATATACTCCTTATGTTGACAAAATTGCAGAAAAGTATCAAACATGCAATCACCCAGAGACTTACTTCTCAAAAACACTAGTTCTACTGGTGGTGTTATTTTGCATGTTAATGTCACACACCACAGATTAGCAGGGCCCTCTTTACTAAAGAATGCAGGCACTGGTGTCTTTCTTGTTGTTGTTAAGTGCCAACAAGTCATCTCCCACTCATAGTGACCTTATGCACAGCAGAACCAAACACTGCCCCATCCCGTGCCACTCCATGATCCTTGCTATACTTGAGCCCATCATTGCAGCCATCCATCTCATGGAAGCCTTTCCCTCTTTTGTCAATCCTCCACCTTACCAAACATAATATCTTTCTCCAGGGAATGATTCCTCCTGACAACATGACCAAAGTAGGTGAGACTAAGTCTGACCATTCTTGCTTCCAAGGAGCGTTCTAGTTACACTTCTTCCAGAACAGATTTATTAGTTCTTTTAGCAGTCCATGGTACTTTCAGCATTATTTGCTAGCACCACAACTCAAAAGAATCAACTCTTCTTTTGTCTTCTATATATACTGCTCAGCTCTCACATACATATGAGGTGATTGAAAATACCATGGCTTGTGTCAGGTGTGCCTTAGTCTTCAAGAAGACATCTTTGCTCTTCAGCACTTGAAAGAGGTCCTTCGCAACCAATTTGCCCAGTGCTGTACATTGTTTGATGTCCTGACTGCTACTTCCATTAGTATCAATTGTAGAACCAAGCTATGTGAAGTCTTTGACAACTTAATTTTTTTTTTTTTATTCATCATGATGTTACTTATTGGTCCATTTGTGAAGATTTTTATTTTCTTTATAAT
>NW_006922233.1:365854-374668 GCF_000298275.1 Orycteropus afer afer | reverse complement strand
ATTTACACACCAACCACTAAAGCCAAACCTGAGGAAATTGAAGATTTTTATTAACTTCTGCAGTCTGAAATTGACCAAACATGCAATCAAGATGTGTTAATTATCAGTGGTGATTGAAATGCAAAAATTGGAAACAAAGAAGAATCACTAGTAGTTGGAAAATTTGACCTTGGTGACAGAAATGACAGTGGAGATTGCATCATAGCATTTTGCAATTCCAACCATTTATTCATTGCAAATACCTTTTTCAACAACACAAACAGCAGCTCTACACATGAACTTAGCCAGATGAACTACACAAGAATCAGATTGACTACATCTGTGGCCAAAGGAGATGGAAAAGCTCAATATCTTCAGCCAAAACAAAACAATTAGCTGATTGTGGAACAGACCATCAACTGCTCACATGCAAGTTGAAGTTGAAGTTGAAGAAAATTAAAACAAGTCCATGAGAGCCAAAATATGACCTTGAATATATCCCTCTTGATTTAGAGACCATCTAAAGAATAGATTTCATGCATTGAATACCAATGACTGAAAACCAGAAGAATTGTGGGATGACATCAAGAGCATCATCCATGAAGAAAGCAAGAGGTCATTAAAAAAATGAGAAAGAAAGAAAAGACCAAACTGGATGTCAGAAAAGACTCTGAAACTTGCCCTTGAGCAAAGCATTTGTTGTTGTTGTTATTTGAGCAAAGCATAGCCAAAGCAAATAGAAGTAATGACAATATAAAAGAGCTGAATAGAAGATTTCAAAGAACAGCTCAAGCAGACAAAGCCAATTATTATAATGAAATGTGGAAAGACCTGGAGTTAGAAAGCCAAAAAAAAAAAAAAAAACAAACCTGAGGTAAAAATTTAAGCCTTGAATTGCAATATTGAAAGATTATATGGGGAAATAATTGAATGATGCAGGAAGAATCAAAAGAAGAAGAAATGGAAGGAATCAACAGAGTCACTGTACCAAAAAGAACTGGACAATTTTCGTCCATTTCAGGAGGTGGCCTATGTTCAAGAACCAATGGTATTGAAGGAAGAATCAAAGCTGCACTGAAAGAACTGGCGAAAAACAAGGCTCCAAGAATTGATGCAGTACCCATTGAAATGTTTCAACAAATGGATGCTTCCCTGGAGGCATTCACTCGATCATGCCAAGAGATTTGGAAGATGCTACCTGGACAACTGACTGGAAGAGATCCATGTCTGTACCATTCCAAAGAAAGGTGATCCCACAGAATGTGGAAATTAATGAACAATATCATTAATATCACATGCAATAAAATCTTAGTGAAGATAATTCAATAATGGTTGCAGCAATATATTCACAGAGAACTTCCAGAAATGGAAGCTGATTCAGAAAGAGGACATGGATCTAAAGATATCATTGCTGATGTCAGATGGATCTTAGCTCAAAGCAAAGAATACCAGAAAGATGTTTACTTATGTTTTATTGACTATGAAAAAGCATTTGATTGTGTTGATCACAGAAAATTGTGGATAACATTGAGAACAGTGGGAATTCCAGAACACTTAATTGTACTCATGAGGAACCTGTACATAGACCAGGAGGCTGTTGTTCAAACAGAAAAAGGGGACACTGCATGGTTCAATATCAAGAAGGGAGTGCGTCAGGGTTGTATCTTTTCACCATACTTATTGAATCTGTATGCTGAGCAAATAATCAGAGAAGCTGGATTAGGATTGGAGGAAGAATAATTAACAACCTGTGCTATGCTGATGACACAACTTTGCTTGCTGAAAGTGAGGACTTGAAGTACTTACTGATGAAGATTGAAGAATAAAATCTGCAGTATGGATTACATCTCAATATAAAGAAAACAAAAATCCTCACAACTTATGCTATAAGCAGCATTACAATAAATGGAGAAAAGTTAGAAATTCTCAAAGACTTCACATTACTTGGTTCTACAATCGATGCCAATGGAAGCAGCAGTCAGGACATCAGACGATGTATAGCACTGGGCAAATCAACTGCAAAGGACCTTTTTTCAAGTGCTGAAGAGAAAAGATGTCTCCTTGAGGATTAAGGTGTGACTGAAACAAGCCATGGTATTTTCAATTGCTTCGTAAACATGTGAGAGCTGGATAATAAATAAGGAAGAACAAAGGATTGATGCCTTTGAGTTGTGGTGTTGGCAAAGAATGCTGGAAGTACCATGGACTGTTAAAAGAACTAACAGGTCTGTCCTGGAGAATGTGCAGCCAGAATGCTCCTTGGATGAGAATGGCCAGATTTTTTCTCACATACTTTGGTCATATTGTCAGAAGAAACCATTCCCTGGAGAGGGATGTCATGCTTGGTAAGGTAGAGGGTCACTGAAGGAGGAGATGGCCTTCAACGAGATCGATTGACATGGTGGCAGCGGCGATGGGCTCAAGTATAGTAAGAATCATGGAGCTGGCTCAGTACTGGGCGGTGTTTCATCCTGCTATGCATAGGGTTGCTGTGAGTCAGAGAGGACTTGGTGGCACCTAACAACAACATATTGAAATGTAATCTGTCCTGGATATCTATGGCCACTCTGATAATTATATATCACAAATGGGATGGCTTGAAGAAACAGGAGTTTATTCTCTTACAGTTTGTAGTATTTAAGTCTGAGTTCAAATTGTCAGGGTCTAGAGGCTGTGTGAAGGTTCTTCAAACATGGGCTTCAGTTCTTCACTTAGCTGCTGGCTTCTGAGGCTGACTAGCCCAAGGTTGCCAAGTAAAAAGGCACAGTCCCGATGTTACCAAACCACATGGCAGGCCATTAATTCAAGTCCATTGAAAGTCCTAGACCAGGCAAGGTGAAACACAAATGTAACCACCACATAATCTACACTTCAGACTGTATCATTCAGTCTTCATTAATAAGTGCTTCTAGACTTCCTCAATTTCAGCAAGCAAAGTTGTGTTGTCAGCATATCTTAGGTTGTTAAAGATTCTTCCTCCAATCCTGATACTGTATTTTTCTTCATATAGTCCAGCTTCACGGATTATTTCCTCACCATACAGATTGAATAAGTGTGGTGAAAAGATACAATCTTGACACACTCCCTTCTTGATTTTAAACCATGCAGTGTCCCCTTGTTTGGTTTGAACAACAGCCCCCTGGTCTAAGTACAGGTTCTTATTGAGTACAATTAAGGGTTCTGGAATTCCTATGTTTCTAAATATTACCCACAATTTGTTATGATCCACACAATCAAATGCTTTGCATAGTCAATAAAACACAAACATCTTTCTGGTATTCTATGATTTGAGCCAAGATCCATTTGACATCATCAATGATAGCCCTCATTCCACATCCTCTTCTGCATCCAGCTTGCATTTCTGGAAGTTTTCTGTCAATATACTGCTGCCACCGTTTTTGAATTATCTTCAGTAAGGTTTTACTTGCATGCAGTATTAATGATATTGTTTGATAATTTCTACTTTCTGTGAGATTTCTTTTCTTTGGAATGGGTACAAATATGGATCTCTTGCAGTCCGTTGGCCAGGTGCTGATTGTAGAAGCAAGTAATTTGAAGTGTTTGACAAGTTCAATCTTTTCTCCATTTACTATGATGATGGTTATAGGTCCAGTTATGAGGTTTTTTTTTTTTTTAATATATTGAGATGTAATCCACACTGCAGATTGTATTAATCAATCTTCTTCAGTAAGTGCTTCAAGTCATCCTCACTTTCAGCAAGCAAAGTTGTGTCATCAGCATATTGCAGGTTGTTAATTATTCTTCCTCCAATCCTGATGCTATGTTCTTCTTCATATAGTCCAACTTCTTGGATTATTTGCTCACCATACAGATTGAACAGGTATGGTGAAAAGACACAACTCTGACACACTATCTTCTTGATTTTAAACCACGCAGTGCCTCCTTCTTCTGTTTGAATGACAGCCTCTTGGTCTATGTATAGATTGCTTATCATTAGAATTAAGTATTCTGGAATTCCCATTCTTCTTAATTTTACCCATAATTTGTTATGATCCACACAACTGAATACTTTTGCATAGCCAATGGAATACAAGTAAAAATTGTTCAGGTATCCTTTGCTATCAGCCAAATCCTTCTGACATCAGCAGTGATATCCCTAGTTCCATGTCTTTTTGAATACAGTTTGCATTTCTGGAAGTTCTCTGTCAATATATTGCTGCCACATTTTTTGAATTGTCTTCAGTAAGATTTTATTTGCACACAATATTAATTATATTGTTCAATAATTTCCACATTGTGTGGGATCACCTTTCTTTGGAATGGGTACAAATATGGATCTCTTCCAGTCAGTTGGCTATGTAGCTGTCTTCCAAATCTCCTGGCATAGCTGAGTGAGTGCCTCCAGTGTGGCATCCATTTGTTGAAATATCTCAATGGGTATTCTGTCAAATCTTGTAGCCCTGTTTTTGGCCACTTCCTTCAATGCAGCATCAACTTCTTCCTTCAATACCATTGGTGCTTGATCACATGCCACCTCCTGAAATCGAAGAACATTGACCAATACTTATTGGTGCAGTTACTTTATGTATTCCCTCCATCTTCTTTTGATGTTTCTTGAATCATTCAGTATTTTGCCCATAGAATCTTTCAGCATTGCAACTTGTGGCTTAATATTTTTCATCAGTAATTTCAGCTTGAGAAATGCTGAGTGTGTTCTTGCCCTTTGGTTTTCTAACTCCAGGTCTTTGCACATTGCATTATAATAATGGACTTTGTCTTTTCAAGCTGCTCTGTGAAATCTTCAATTTAGCTCTTTCATCTTGTCATTTCTTCCATTTGCTTTAGCTACTCTCCATTCAATGGCTAGTTTCAGAGTCTCTTCTGGTGTTTTCTTCCTTTCCTGTCTTTTTAATGACCTTTTGCTTTCTTCAAAGATGATGTTCTTAATGTCATCCCACAAGTCCTCTGGTTTCCATCAGTGGTGTTCAATTCATCAATTCATCAAATCTATTTTTTAAAAGGTCTCTAAATTCAGGAGAGACATATTCTAGGTATATTTTGGCTCTCTTGGTGTTGTTTAAGTTGTCTTCAACTTCAACTTGCACTTGAATATGGACAGTTGATTATCTGATCCACAATCAGCCCCAGGCCATGTTTTGGATGATGATATTGAGCTTTTCCATCTCCTCTGGCCATGTATGTAGTCAGTCTGATTTCTGTGTACTCCATCTGACAAAGTCCATGTGTATAGCTGCCATTTGTGTCACTGAAAAAGATATTTGCAATGAATAAGCCATTGATCTTGCAATATTCTGTCATGCTATCTCCAGCATTATTTCTATCACCAAGGCCAAATTTTCCAAATACCAGTGATTCATCTTGGTTTCCAACTTTTGCTTCCAGTCATCAGTGACAATTAACACATCTTGATTGCATGTTTGGTCAATTTCAGACTGCAGATGTTGATAAAAATCTTCAGTTTCCTCATGTTTGTATTTGGTGGTTAGTAGGTATATTTGAATAATTGTAGGAATAACTGTTCTTCCTTGTAGGCATATAGATATTATCCTATCACTGACAGCATTGTTTTTCAGGATAGATCTTGAAACATCCTTTGTGATGATGTATGCCACATCATTCCTCTTGCATTTGTCATTCCAGGCATAGTAGATTATATGGTTGTCTGATTCAAAATGGCCAAACTGATCCATTTCAACTCACTAATGCCTAGAATATCAATCTTCATGCATTCCATTTCATTTTTGACAACTTCCAATTTTCCTAGGTTCATACTTCATAAATTCCATGTTCCATTTATTAATGGATGTTTGCAGCTCTTTCTCCTCAATTTAATTTGTGGCACATCAGCAAATGGGGTTCCTGAACATTTTATCCATATTGTTATGGTCAGTTCTACTCTGAAGAGGCAGCTCTTTCCCAGTCATATTTTGAGTGCCTTCCAGCCTAAGGAGCTCTGGTAGTGTAGTGTCTAAGGCCCTTGACTTCTAACCAGATGGCCGATGGTTCAAACCTACAAGCCACTCCTCGGAAGGCAATCTACTTCCATAGTGATATTGCTTTAGAAATCCAAGGAAAGGTTGCTATAAGTCGGGTCTGACTTGATGGAAAACAACAAGTACAACAATCCAACCTAAGGGGCTCATCTTCCTGCACTCTATCAGACAATGTTTCTGGGCTATTTATAAAGTGCTTAGTAATGTATCAGATAGTGTTTCTCTGGTGTTCATAAGGTTTTCTCTGGCCAATTTTTGAAAAGCGGATGTCCTCTCATTCTTCCTAGTCTGTCTCAGTGTGTAAGCTGCATTGAAACCTGTGAACTATGTGTACCCTCCTGGTGTTTGAAACACTGGTGGCACAACCTCAAGCCTCATAGCAACATGCAAGCCACCACAGTACGACAAACTGACAGACAAGTTCATCTCCCTTAGCTGTTTGAAACCTCTCTGTCCTCCACTTACTTGGATCCTGCTGCCATCAGTCCTGGCTTCCTCCTGGCTTCCTTCCTGTCTGCCTGCCTTGTGTGGGGCCCTCTCCTTTGCCTTACCTGGATCTTGCCACCCATGGCCCTGGCCCTCAGCCAGTGCCTTTATGATTAATCAAATTGGCAAACCAAAACAAAATCAGAAACAATTTAGAAAACCCATCTTCATTATTTTGTCTCTCTAGAACACCTCTGTGTACAAAATGTGTTAGGCTGGGTTCTCTAGAGAAGTAAAACCAGGACAAATTATAGATATATAGATAGATAGATAGATAGATAGATAGATAGATAGAAAACAAGAGCAAGAAGAAGAGTGAGAGAAAGAAAGAGAGAAATTTATCTTAGGAAAATGGCTTAGACAATTATAGAAGCTGGTATGTCCCAAGTTGTTGGATCAAAGTCAAACGAGCCTTTTCCTGTCTCACACAGCTGAAGGGTCTCAAAAGTTCAAGGTTGGCAGGCAGTATAATGACTGTTGATTTTAGTGGATGAGAAATCCAAGATCACAAGGCAGAATGGTGGATAGTTTGGTCACTGACAGTTGTAGGCAGCACAATAGGATCCAGATCCAGAAGTTTCTCTTTTATCTCAGTGTGTCCATATACATATTGGAAGCAGGAAACATCCCTGGTTAAATTCACTTTCAAGGGATAAGCTGCTTTAAGCATATACATCTGATTTCATTATGGGAATAATCACATCACAACTGCTTAAACCACTCAGAATCATGGTCCAGCCAAGTTGACACACAACTCAAACTATAACATGCAGAGAAAGCATTGACAAAAATACAAGGCTCCAGTAAATGTCAGAATATTAATTGAGGTGTTTTAAAAAATGAATGTTGGAGACATTCACATGTCTATGCTAAGAAAATTAAAAGATAGCTACCTGGCCAACCTATTGGAGAAGATATATATTTGTACTCATTTCAAAGAAAGATGATCCAATAGAAAGCAGACTTTATTGCCAAATATAATTAATATCCTAAAGTAAAATTTTACTGAAGACATTCAAAAACCATGGTAGCACTTCTGGTAAGAAGGCAGATTAGGAAGACAAGCTACACAGACACTCTACAACAAAGAAATGAGAAACCAATTGAAATATACAGATGATAAGCCTGGAAATCTCAGCTTTGAAGGGAAGGATAAAGAACAATTAAATGCCAACTGTTTTGGTTACCTAATGTCAGCCATTCTGAGAAGAATATACCACAAATGGGATGACTTGAACAACCAGGAGTTTATTCTTATGGTTTTGGAGGTTAGAAGCTGAATTCAAACTGCCTGACTCTAGGGGCTGGGTGAAAGCCTCTCAACCTTGAGTTTCAGCTCTGCCTCCTGCTCCCAGCCAACTGAAGCACCTGCTGACTTCTGACAGCTGAGGCTGACAAACCCAACATCAGCAAGTAAAAAGGTAAAATCCTGATATCATCAGATACCATGGAAGGCCACTGATTCAAATCTAGAAAAGTTCCAAGACCAGTAGGGCATGGCAGGCTGCTGAACAATGACTTGACTACATGCAGCATTGAAGCATCCCAAAAAGCTGTAGACCATTCCCAATGATTCTCTTATATACTGGAAGCATCCCACATCCCTAAAGCAGCTACTCAGCTCCTCCAGTATATTCCACTGTGGAGTTAATTACCAGGCTCACCATGGAGAATAACTACTGCCACTTGCCCAGCCACTTGAACCCAGACCCAGCCACCTTGACACACAACCTTAACTACCACACCAACCATTAGAAGAACTTAAGTGGAAACAGTGAATAATGAGACAAATGGAGCTGCAGGCTGTCTGTTATCCTGATGGTATGGCCAATTTGAATATTCACAACAGGCATTCTGCTCTGGGCAGCAATCTAAGAATCAGCTTTGCCTGCCAAGGACGGCATGGGCAACTGAAATGGTTACTGATGACTAGACAGAAAACAGTGAAAAATGAGACAAACAGAGCTTGTATATCTTGAGGACATAGCTGTTTTGAATATTTGCAAGTGGTGCAACTGTTTTGAATAATTACAAGAGGTGTTTTGTTCCAAGTGGAAACCTAACAGTGGGCTCCATTTGCACAGGGCAGCATGGGCAACCACACAGGAGGCTGACAACTGAATGTATCTGTGCCCACATGACCCAACTACACCCTCGCCACCGGTGGAAGCCACAGGGTGAGTGAGGGTCACCAATTTCTTCTGCACATTGATCGACAATGGATAGCAGCCAATACCACTCCAACTTGCCCTAAGCTGCTCTTCACAAACAGCTAAAAGAGATCTGTGCACACAGTCTCATCCTTTATCACTTTATCATATCAGGGCACAGATGATGAATGCTTAAGTGCTGTCAAACTAGCAAATAGAATAGA
>NW_006922233.1:357836-364364 GCF_000298275.1 Orycteropus afer afer | reverse complement strand
AATGACACCACAATGTCTCAGAGACAACTGAACATCCCAGTTCATATAAAGAAACAAGATAAAGTAATACAGATAAGGGACCAGGATACAGATCTAGAAAATCTCTCCAGTTCCCATTGGAACTGCCAGATATGGAATTCAAAAGACTTATACTTACTGAGTTACCTTAAACAGTTTGATAGACACATCAAGGAAAACACTGACCAAATTAAGGAAAACACAGACAAAACTCTAGGACAGTTTAGGAAAATAATACAACAAAAAACAGATAAAATAAATGAAAAATTAGAAAAAATGCAAAAACAACAAATAGAAATACAGGTTACTATTAAGACTTCAGAAATAGATAACACATGGAATGGACAAGGGAGTAAAATCAAATCAATGGAAGACAGAATTAGTAAGATTGAAGACAAAGCCCTCAATACTACTTTTTTTTTTTTTTTAAGACAAAACAAAGAAGAAAGTCTAAAATTCATATGGGGCACCATAAAGAGGAATAATTTACATGTGATCCCAGAACAGGAAGTGAGAAATAAACCACGGAGAAAATTTTCTAAAATTTGTTGGAAAGAACTTCCTTAATATGAAGAAATATGAGAAGATATCCATTCAAAACGTTCAATGAATTTCAAACAGGATAGGCCTCAAAAGAAAATTGCCAAAGCATATCATAATGAAACTCACCAAAACTGAAGACAAAAATAGAATCCTGAATACAGCATGAGAAAAATTAAAAGTAACCTATAAAGGGCAACCGATAAGGCTAAGCTCTGATTCCTTGGCAGCAACCATGCAGGAAAGAAAGTAGTGGGATGACATATATGAAACCCCAAAAGCTAAAAAAAAAAAAAATCAATCCAACCAAGAATTATATATCTGGCAAAATTGTTAAATGATGGTGAAATTAGACATTAAACAGAAATTAAGGGAATTTATTAACACCAGAACAGCTTTACAAGAGATGCCAAAGAGAGTCCTTTGGACAGAGAATGAATAACAGCAGCAACAACCAATGATTAACACACATGAAAACATAACACAGAAATCAAACCAATTGTAGAAGTAAACACAGTAAATTAAACTTACAAGACTATAAAGAAGATGAGAGATATCAATTGGTAAATGAGGACAACTGCAAAACAAAAAAGAGGGAATAAATAGTGTGGGTACAGAACTTTCAAATGGTAAGGAAGTCAACAACATTGCAAGATAGAACAGATTGTTTTAAACTTGGGAAAATAATAATAAATCACAAGATACCTCAAAGAAAATTAATAAACTTTTTCATCAAGATAAAAAAGAAGAGAGGCACAAATATCTAGCAAATACTAAAACAATAGCAATGAAGGAAATGATAATAAATTTCATAAATAAAATGAGCTCAGCACAGAAAATTATATGGAACAAAGAAATCAGCAACACCCAAAATAATAATGACAGTAATAAATTCATACTTGTATATAATTACATTGAATATTACTGGATTAAATATACCACTCAAGAGACAGAGAGTTGCAGACTGGATAAGAAAACATGACCCATCAATATGCTGTCCACAAAAGATTCACCTTAGACAAAAAGACAAAAATGACTAAAAATCAAAGGTTGGAAAAAGATATAACAAGCAAATTGCTCTCAAAAAATACCAGGAGTGGCAATATTAATTTCTGATAAAATAGATTTTTAGACAAAATCCACTGTAAGAGACAAAAAAGGATGTTATTTAATAATTGAAGAATAAATTTTACAAGAGGACATAACCATAATAAATATCTTCATAATCAATGAAAACGCCCCAAAATACATGAATCATAATGTAACAGAATTGAAAACACAAATATGTGACTGCATAGTAGTAGGAGGAGATTTTAATACACTACTTTTAATGAAAGGAGCTCTGGTGACATAGTGGATAAGGCACTTGGCTGTTAACCAGAAGGTCAGCAGCTCAAACCCACCAGCCACACTGTGGAAGGAAGATGGGATGATCTCTCTACTTCTGTAAAGATTTACAGCTTTGGACACACAATGGGGGTTGCTATGAGTTGGAATTGACTCTATGATACTGAGTTTGGATTTTTTTATTTGACTTTCAATGAAAGATAAAACTTGAAAGAAACTCAACAAAGGCACAGAAGAACTAAACAATACAACCAGCCAATTTGACATTATACACAGAGCACTTCACCTAACAATAGCACAATATGCATACTTTTCCAGTGTGCAAGAACCATTCTCCAGGATATACCATATATTAGGCCACAAAGCAAGTGTCAATAAAGTTAAAAAAATTTAAATAGTGCAAAGCATCTTTTGATACCAAAATGCTACAAAATCAGAAATCAACATTAGGAAGATCAATGGAAACAGAGTAAGCAAATCGAAATGAATAACACCATCATTAAAAAAAAAAAAAAAAAAAAAAACTACTGGGTAATAGAAGAAATAAAAAATGAAATTGATAAGTTCTTTGACTCAAAAAAGAATGAAAACATAACATACTGAAATTGTTGGGACACAGGAAAAGAGTAACCAGAGAGCAATTTATAGTGATAAATACACACATAAAAAAAAAATGAAGTTCTAGTAAGATGGTGGGATAGGCAGACAAACTACACAGACCATCTTCAACAAAGAAAAGAGGAACCAATTAACACAGATACAGAAGATAACCCTGGAGCACTGAGATTTGAATGGAAGGATATAAAGTGGACTCAACTCCAACCAGTAGAAGAGCCTGCATGAAAACACCAAAAAAGAAGACATATAGAACTGTAGACTGTCATCAATCTTGACAATACAGCGTTCAAATATTGCCAAGTGTTGTTAGGCCCTAACAATTAATGTAGAAATTTGGCCTGCACGGAGGACTGTATTGGTGGCTGGTGAATAAAAGGAGACATAGAAAAGACAGAGATAAGCTGAGCTGTAGACTTGTGGTTGTCCAGAGGGTGCAACCATTTTGAATGTTTACAAGCAGTATGACTATTTTGGATATTTAAATTGACAGCATTCTCTCAGATTCCAGGGAGCTAAGAATATGTTCTACTTGCCAGGGACCGCAAGGACATACCAGACACTTAGGATTGTAAAGGTGGAATATTTGCCTTGTTATTCTTATATTTCACATCTTCTTGTTGAATGGAGGTGCAGCCATCCCTCACTCTCACCCACCTTCTGGACCAGCAGGAATTCCATCCCAGTCTATATGTTCTAACAGAACTTGTGTGCCTTGCCCCACCTTGCCCAGATTTTGTTGTTGTTGTTGTTGTTTAATTTGTTTTTATCTTTTTTTGAATTATTATTATTTTCATCCTTTTTAAGTATTATTCTTTCTTCTTCCCTTCCCAGGTTCTATTTACATCTTTTTCTCTCTTCCCCTTTCCTGGTTCCCATTCTTGTCTTTCTTTTGGTTCTCTCCATTCTCCATTCCTTGTTTTTATTTTTGCATTTTTTCTCATTTGTTTTCTTCATTATTCTCCTACTCTACCTCTTTCCTCTTATTCCTCTATCTCCAGATTTTGCATATTTCTTTTTTCAATTTTTCTTTTCATCTTTGTTTTGGCTTTTTAATGTGTTTCTTTAAATATTTTCTCTCATTTATTGCTTTTCCTTTTTTTTTCCCCTGCTTTTGGTTATTGTTCCTGTGTGTTTATGTGGTGTGTTTTTTGTCTGCTTGCTTTTACTTTTTTGATGTTTTTTCAATTGTTGTTTTTGTCTAACTGAATGGGAGACAGCAACCATGTCCACACACACTCACACACACACACACACACATACACACACATAATCATTTTGAGGAGTAAAGTACACTTGACCTCATTCATTTATTTTCAATTACGTTACATGACAGCAAAGCTGAACAAAGAATGAAGACCAAAGAAGAAATAATACCTTTGAATTATACTGTTGGCAACGAATATTGAATATTCCATTGACTGTTAGAAGAACAAACAAAACTGTCTTGAAGGAAGAACTGCCAGAATGTCTTTAGAAACAAGGATGACAAGACTTCATCTCATAAACTTTGGACATATTATCCCGGGGTACCAGGACCTGGAAAAAAGAACTATTTGGTAAAGTAGTTGTTTTTAGGGGCCTTCGAGTCAGCTTCTACTCATAATGATCCCACATACAACAGAATGAAACACTGCTTGGCCCTGTGTCATCCTCACAATCCTTGCTATACCTGAGCCCATCATTGCAAGCACTATGTCAATCCTTCTTGCTGAGTCTTCCTCTTTTACCACAGAGAGTCAATGAAAAAGAGGAAGACCCTTAATGAGATGGAATGACACAGTAGTTGCAATAATAGGCTCAAACATAACAATGGTTGTGAGGATGGCAAAGGAACAGGATGTGTTTTGTTCTGTTGTACATAGGGTTGCTATGAATTGGAACTTACTAGATGGCCTGTTGACAGCAACAACAATGACCTTAACATGATCACCAAATCTTTTAAATTTCCATCTCAGAAACCCCTTGTAAAAAATAAAAAGACCCCTCACTAAAAATAAATCCTTAAATTGTACTTGTGAAAAGGTCTTTATCGTAGCCTCATAAGGAAACTATATAGGTAGTGTCAATAGTTATCTGCTAAACTACCAGCTAAAAGATTGATGGTTCAAACCTGCCCACCATTGCCTATGAAGACAGTCTTGGCAATCTGCTTTGGAAACTCCTACGGCAGTGTTGTACTCTGAACACAGGGGTCACCATGGTTTGGAATGGATGAGACCACAACTAACAACAATATAGTCTTTACTATTTAAATATTTACATATTTAGCTTTAAAAAAATCACAAAAGGATATCCAAAAATATCAAAATATAGATGTTGAAATGTGATTTGAGAGTGAATAGCAGATCCACATGAAGCCCCTCTGCATTTAGTTGAGCTGAATTTCATGTATTTATTTGCCTTGCACGTGTTAGTAATAGTAATATCATACTTCTTCTTTCTATGGATAAAATTGGATTTTTCTGTTTAGCCTGGCTATTAAATTTTATGTTTCTTTGGTATGTATATTAAACCTTCTGTTATTTTGATATTGGTATCTACTTCTTGGCTACTTTTAACATCCCCATAACATGAATGTGTAAGTAAACTTAAAAATATAAATCCAGCCAAATATCTCTCTTGAGTTTAACATACATATATGAAAGAATTTATTAAAACCTCTAGTTAAATATCTAGTAGGAAGTTCAAATACAATAAATCTGATACTAAACTCATTATATACCCTCCACTCTTTACTTCATGTGTTCCCAATCTCAGTGAATGACAGACACTACGTTGTAATAATTTGTTACGATCTACCATTTGACTATATTTACATAGTCAATAAAACAAAAGTAAACATATTTTTTTATATTCTTCACTTTCAGCCAATATCCATCTAACATCAGCAACGATATTCTTCATTCCACATTCTCTTCTGAATCCAGCTGGACTTTCTGGCTGTTCCTTGTTGATGTACTGCTGCAATCACTTTTAAATTACTTTCAGCAACATTTATGTATACATATTTGGAAAAAAAAAAAAAAAAAACCTCACTGCTGTGGAGTTGTTTCTGACTCATAGCAACCCCTTCTTCGGTTTCCAAGGCAGCATCTCTATGGAAGTTGATTGCTCAATCTTCTTTCCGAATTTGAAATAATATACGGTATAAAATGTATTTTCAGTAAGATTTCTTTTGTTTGGTTATTTTCTCATTTTATTAAATATTTTGAAAGGCAAATCTGCTAATATGCATCTTTGACATTAGTGACTGTCATCACTAAAGCTTCTGTTTAAAAATTCCAGTGATTTCCCATAATGTGTTACCTTCATGTCAATGTAACTGTTTGAAATACTTTCCTTTCTTTTTTTTTTTTTTTTTTTTGGTGGATGCAAAGTTAATCACATTTGACAAGTAGATATTCACATAAAATTTTGGGTGGCACATATTGTCTTATTCTACTGTCACCACATTCTTTATTGCTTTTAAAAATGATCTGTAATAAAATTCATTTTTTCAGTTTAATGTTCATACTGTTATGCATAATTATTTAATTTTTGCTATAAGGTGCTGTGCATAAACAATCAAAGCTAGAAATGACTGAGATCTGAAATGGCTGTTGACCCTTTGCCAAAGAGTACTTGGTTTTAAATGCATTATTTGAGAGTACTTAATGGTATGAGAGATTATAATGATTCTTAAAAGGACACTTTTTGGGATAATTAAAAAATGCTCTCAAGTTAATTCAGACGCCTGCTAATCCTGTATGTTACAGAGTAAAAATGTAGCATAGGGTTTTCTTGGCTGTGATATCACACAAGTATATTGGCAAGCCTTCTATCCCTGGTGTCTCTGAGTGGATTGAAACTGCCAACAATTAAGCTAGCAGCCAATCACAAACTGCTCTGCCACCAGGTCATTTTTCGAGTTGTTGTTGTTGTTAAGTGCCGTCGAGTCGTTTCCGACTCATAGCGACCCCATGCACAGCAGAACGAAACACTGCCCGATCCCGCACCAGCCCCACA